>NC_137802.1:60611436-60758735 GCF_963383645.1 Muscardinus avellanarius
GGCCGAAAACCTGTGATCCTCCTATCTCAGCCTCCCAAGTACTGGGATTACAAGCGTGAGCCACCAAATCCAGCTTGTACTTCCGATTTAAGCAGAGGCTGATGCCACACGATCCTGGGCGGTGGGGCACGAGGTGAGAAGTGAATACTACTCTCAAAGCAGATTCGATGCATGACCAGGAGGCAGGGCCAGGAGATGCCCCCCTGCTAAATCCTGTCCAACCACCATTCTGCCCTGCAAAAGCCTACCATAAAACTGGGAGGGATAAAGCTGGGAGAACCAGCTGAAGCACCTGTAGGCTCCAGGGCCCCCCAGGCCTGCCGCCAGTCTTGCAGAACATGGAGATGCCTTTCTGCTACAGGTTGCTGTGGGACCATGATATTCAGGTAAAGGACAACAATCCTCACGGTGCCGGAGAAGCCCGGTGTTGGGATGGGGGCCGAGGTAGGTAGGATCCAAGCCTGCGCCCTCCCACATAGCAGGAAGGCCTGCCCCGCGTCCTCTGTGCATGGACAGGGAAGCAGAGATACTGCTTGGTACTTCCTGTCCCACAATCTAGCTGAGTCAGGTACTTCCCGTCCCAAGCCAGGCTGAGTCAGGGAGTCTTACCCAGTCTGGGCCTTCGCTTCCTCATCTGTAGAGTGGACATACTAGTAAGTCCCTGTGTTGGAAGTATTACAGGATCAACAGCTGCAGGAGCTGAGGTACACATAGGCCTGAGATGTCTTTCCCACTGGGCCCTGGGGGCAGTGTGGGTGGAGTGTGTGGAGGAGGGGCCTGGGGCTTGAGGGCTTGCTCATGGCCTCAAGGAGAATTGGGGCCCTCCTCTGCAAGCCGCACCACCTGGAGTTTGTAGCAATTGTGTGTGGCCAGCTGCCTCTTTCCTGGGCGGGCAGGCTGGCCCAGGCGCCCTTACCTGCGAGGAAGCAGACCCGCCAGAGACCGGAGTGCAGCGACATCTTGACCTCCGTGCTCTGGTTCTGGGGCAGGACCACGCCCTCCTCCAGGTAGAGCCAGTAGTCGGTGCTGACCGCGATGCCCAGCAGCCCCAGGCCGCAGACCGCGAAGACGCTGCTCAGCAGGGTCAGGGCCTTCCTCCCGCAGGCGCTCATCCTCCCGAGGCTCGCTGGGCGCCAGCGGCGCGGCCCCACCAGCGCGGAGTGGGCTCTGGGGCAGGAAGGGAGGGTGAGCCGGTTGCGGGGGGCGGGAGAAGCCTCAGGGTGGTAACTAAGGTCAACCCTGCCCGGATCAAGGCCGCTATGTAACTCCCTGGGTGCCAGGCCACCAAACAAGCAGCCACTTTCTCCCCATCCCCCCAGGATTCTTAGCTTTCTTGGCGAGCCACTGCAAGGTTTCTCTCTGAGTTCCCTGGGTGTGTTGTATCATTCATTCATTCATTCATTCAACCAACCACCCGCTGAGCCAGATGCTGCTGCATAAGGTGATACCTGGCCCTTGCAGAGCTTCCCGTCTAGAAGAACAAGACACCTTCAAGCAAGTAATGCAGCCCAGGGAAGGCCACAGTGGACACGGCCAGGAAGAGGGAGGGGGAAACACCACCAGTGTTGAGGATTCTGGGCCTTGACTGTTCTTTGCCAGCAGCAGGCCCAAAAAGAGACAACGGTGCAGAGAGGGCTTCTGGGGCAGGTGTCTTCCTGGTGTGGCTCAGATCAGTTGGAGAATGGGGTCCAGAGGAGTCAAGAGGCCACCCGCAGGGCAGGTTCAGCGGGCCCTTAAATCCAGCTCATCAGACACAGTCTGACTCTTGCCTGCCCAGAGTATGGCATCGGTGGAAGCCAGCTCTGAACCAGCCGGAGAGAGGCTGAGCTCATGCACGGTGACTCCTGAGTCTGCCTCCCACTGCCTGCAGGGGCCAGGCCCGGGCTCAGAGCAGGGAGAGGTGGGGAGTGGGGAGTGGGGCGGATGGATGCCAGCCCACTGCCCAGCTCTGGGCTTCTGAACTCTGCCTGCAGTCTAGAATCACTGAGGGAGTATCTGAAAGTTCCTTAGTCCTGGGCACGACTCAGAGAGTAGGCCTCCTGGGGTTGGAGCAATGGTATTTTTAAAATGCTCCTAGGAGCTGGGCGTGGTGGTGCACGCTTGTAATCCCAGCATTTGGGAGGCTGAGATGGAGGGTAATGGTTTTCGGGCAGCCTCAGCTACCCGCTGCAACTTAGGAAAAGTTTCAAAAAAAATAATAAAAAAAATATAAAAAAATAGGGCAGAGGGTGTAGTTTGGAGGTCGAATGTCCCTGGGTTCCATCCCCAGACCCGCAAAAAAAAAAAAAAAATGCTTCTAGGTTATTATTATTATTATTATTAGCAGTAGAGGTAGTAGTATTGTACTGTGGATTGAACCCAGGGGTATTTATTCTATCTCTGAGCTATATCTCCTGCCCTATTTTTATAGCTTGAAACAGGGTCTTGCTAAGTTGCCGAGGGTCTTGCTAAATTGTGGCTGGCCTTGAACCTGTGATCCTTTTGTCCTGCCTCCCAAGTACTGGGATTACAGGCAGGTGCCACTCTGCCTAGCACTCCCAGATCATTCTAATACGAAGCCGAAGTCGATTGTGTGGTCCATGGACTAGAAGCTCTCGTGCCACCAGGGAGCCAGATAGAAAAGTAGACTCTCTGGCCTCTCCGATTTTCAGAAACTGCATTTTAATAAGATCCAGGAGAAGCCGGGCGTGGCGGCGCACGCCTGTAATCCCCACGCTTGGGAGGTGGAGACAGGAGGATCGCGCAGGTTCAAAGCCAGCCGCGCTGGCTTAAGAGACCCTATTTCCAAATAAAAAGTATAAAATAGGTCTGGGAGTGTAGCCCGGAGGTAGAAGGGCTTCCAGGAACCCCAGGATCACACACACACACACACACACACACACACACACACACACACACACACACACAAAGATCCAGTTGAGCTGGCTGCTCTCGTTGACATCTGAGAAGCGCTGTCTGTGCCCAGCAAATGGGTGACAGCAAATGGGTGATGAGATTGGAACACGACACCTGCTACAGTGGGGAAATCCTAGGATGTGTGGAGAGCCCAGGAGGGGACAGCAGAGCTGCCTCCAGAAGGGGCTGAGCCCAGTGACCCAGGCAGCGGGTCTAACCCTAGCCAGCTGGCGCAGTTTCCAAGATCAGAGTCAGGAAATCTGCAAAGAGATGGTACTGATGTTCAGAAAAGAGGGGACGCAAGGCCTTAGTGGGGTCCCCTAGGCCTCGGCTCCCCATGGCGTCCCTGGGGCTCTACCCAGAGAGCGTGACATGTGTCCGCTGAGATCCGAAGCCCAGCTGGGCAGACGCTGAGACCGTGAAGAGCGGAACTCGGCCAAGCACCGAGTCCGCTGCGGTAGGGGGGGGAGAGAATGAACGCCCTGGCCCTGGCCCTGACTCCCAGGCACCGGGTCTGCGTCGCAGCCGAGCGGGGGAGAGTCCAGGGACCTGCGGGGCGAGCTGCGCGCCGACTTTCTGGCCCCGTGTGTGAGCGCGTGTGCTCGTCCGCACAGGCACTGCGTGCGCAAGGCAGCTGAGTGCAAGGAGTTTCAGGCTCCACAATCCTTCCCACTCTGGCTTTGGTGGAGAAGAGAGAAGTGAAAGGTCAAGTCATTCTCCACACAGCAAGGCGTGGGGGGCGTGGAGCAATTGTTCCATGGAACATTCTAGAAAAAGAGACATTGGTTAAAAAAAAAAAATACTTGAGAAGCACTGTACCAAGCTCCGGAAGACTCACACCGTGTGCCACGGTAAAGACTGGAAAACGTATTTGGCTTTGGTCATTCCGGAATCTTCCACGCTTACTTGACCACAACGTGGCGTCACCGTTAGGTTCCGTAAAACCCACTCCAGATACCATGTTGTCCCCCTGGGCAGAGTGAGACCTCTGTCCACTCCGTAAAATTGCTGGGGGATTAAGCACATGGGCGGATATGGCTGCGCTTTGAAACTCGCCGCAGGGTCCGGGGGGTGGTATTTTACTAGGCAGCGATGGACTGAGCCCCCCGCTCCTTGCAGAGCAGACAGAGCTGAGCTCCTGAATTCTGGAACCTGTGGGCTGTCGGACGCTGAGCAGCCAATTCTAATGTTAAGCTTGGCGGAGAGATGAGAAAGATGTCGAGTCTTGGAGATTTGGAAGGGCGAAAGCAGAGAGGAGATTGGATCTGAATCTTTAAAGCGAGCCATAAGAGAGGAGGTCGAAGGTGACCTTGCCTGCCACACTCTCCAGAGGCACACCTGAAGCCTGCTGTATGCTCTGGAAAACCCCCACAGCCTGTTCCTTCCCAGAGTATGTGAGTGACTTACAGACCTCCACACCAGGTAAAAAAACAACAGTTGTATCCATTATACAATCATACTTACGGTCATATTTAGTCATCATATTTCTTTGTAAATACAAGCACTGATTAGCTCTCAGCCATGGTACAAACCTTCCCAATACATACATGCAAATATATATGTACTCAGTTATGCCAAGCCCTTTCTATACAGCACCTCACCAGGAGCTCACGCTAACCCCAGGAGCAGGTGCTGTGAGTCCCATTTCGTGGATGGGGACACTGGGGCTTAGAGGTGTTGAGTAGCCTAGAGGTCATGGTGGCAGACCATCGATAAACCAGGTGCCACTCCAAAGTCTACGCCCAGATTATACTGTTTCTTACTAAAGAAATAAATGGGTTCAAGGAGTGTTGGAGCAGAGGAGAAACATCTAAAGTGGGTCCCTTGTGGACTCGAGAAATGTATAAGATAATATTTGGAAACATTTCTTGGTAAGTGGCAGGAGCTGGGCCAGGGCCGTTGCTGGATTCCCTGGGCTTCCTGCTGGTGGGTCGCGTTATCCTTTGGCCTCAGCCTGTCGGTGGCGCACCATGACTCAGGGTTTCTGATTCTGCAAAGCACCCTGTAAGGCGACAGGCCTAACACCTCCCTCAGCCCACACAGGCGGCCATGGAGTCCAGCCGGTGGAAGTGCCTCAGATCACACAGCCCATTATTGCGGGGATGAGGGTGAGAAATGTCAATATTTTGCATGCTGATCCAGTGCTTTTCTTTTATACTCAGTACTGCACAAAATCATAACAAAGAAAATGAAAATTACCTGTATTTTCTGTTTCTGAAAAATGCCAGTCCTAACTAATATCCCAACTCAAGGCCATCCCGTGTGTGTGTGTGTGTGTGTGTGTGTGTGTGTGTGTGTGTGTGTGTGGCCCTGGGGACTGAACCCAAGAGTGTTCTACCTCTGAGCCAAACCCCAGCCCTTTTTAAATTTGTTATGAAACAGGACCTCACTAGGTTGCTAAGATTCTCACCAGGTTGCTGAGACTGTCCTTGAACCTGCGATCCTCCTGTCCCAGCCTCCCAAGTACCGGGGTTACAGGCGTGTGCTGCCCACTCAGCTCAAAACCACACATTCCGCATAAACTCGGCTGCGTAAAAATTTCACGAAATTTTTGGTTCATCGGAAGAAATAAACCAAAATGTTGATGGTGGATGCCTCCAGGTAATAAGGTGATGTATATTTTATGCCCTGTACTTTTTGGTGCTCAACAAGGCTTCTAAGAGAATATGTACTATTTCTCCAGCCAGAAGGGTAAAGAAAATTAAAGATTAAAGCTGTCAATTCTCCCACGACTCTGCTCTTGTAAACAAAAAAATGTGGGGCTGTGGCTAACGCCTGGCGATGTCAAAACGCAGCATTGCCCTTTGGAAACGGGCCCAGAAGCTCGGCGGCTTTGAACCTTTGTGGGTGATTACCTGGTGCCACTATCTCTGAGTATTAGCTTGTTAATCATCAGGAATTAACAGTGGCCAATTATCATCTCTGACTAGCAATTAGGCAGAAATATCTTGTGGAGATTAAATCACTAATGGCACATTTTCCTGCCCGGGCCAATATTAAAAGGCCTTGGGGTGAAGAGTTTGGGGGCTCCGAGGTCGGCAGGTCACAGGTGCAAGTGAGAGCCACTGGCAGAGTGGATGGGGCATAGGTGGAGAGTAGCGGGAAGAAAGCGGAGGGACTGCCAAACCCAGAAACCCCCAAGTCTCTTTCCTACTGGCCCCAGAAAGACCCCAGTCGTGCTTTGATGAGAGGCTGGGGACTCTTGACAAGGCTTCGGGGCCAGGGAGCAGCTGCTTCTGTGAGCTGGTCCAGTGACTCAGCATTGGCTTGGCTGCTGCCCAGCAATGAGCTGGTGGCCCTGAGCCCCCAGTGGCCCTGTGGCCCCGCCTGCTCCCCACCAGGTGGCCCCCGTGGTCTACTATGGTGGTTCAAAAACGACCGCAATGTCTTTGGCCCTCCTTTCCTGGAGAAGTGGAGTCCACAGTCTTCTCCTTTAGACAGACTGGGGAATGCAGTGATCATTCAAGACAGAAGCAGTGGGTGTGGTGGCACACGCCTGTGTTCCCAGTACTTGGGAGGCTGAGATGGGAGGATCGCAGGCTAAAGGACAGCCTCAGCAATGTAGCAGGACTCTCAGCAACAGAATGAGACCCTGTTTCAAAACAAAACAAAAACAAGAAAAGGTCTGGGGGTGTAGCTTGGAGGTAAAATGTCCCTGGGTTCAATCCCTACTATTGGAAAAAATAAAAATAAAAAAGAGATACACAAAAGTGATCTCTGGGCTTCCCAAGCCTGGGTCATAAAAAGATACTGCTCCCATCTGGTCCTCCTGGGAGGTCACTCAGGAGAATGCAGCAGGCAGGACATCCGCTACCCTGAGGTCCCCAGGCTTTAGAACAGGGTTTTCAACCTCAGCCCTACTGATGTTGGGGCCAAGTAATTCTTTTTTTTTTTTTTTTTGCAATACTGGGGATTGAACCCAGGGGTATTCTATTTACAAGCTACACCCCCAGCCCTATTTTTTATTCTTTATTTTGAAACAGGGTCTCACTAAGTTGCAGAGGGCCTAAGTAGCTGAGGCTGGCCGCCAACCACAATCCTCCTGTCTCAGCCTTCCAAGTACTGGGATTACAAGCGTGTGCCACAACACCGGGCTTGGGGCCGGTAATTCTTTGTTGCACAAGCCTGCCATGCATGTTGTAGGGTTTTAGAAGCATCCCTACCCTCTCTGCATCCGATGCCAACAGCACCCCTAATGGTGACAGATACAAACGTCCCTGCTGGGTGCAGAATCACGGCTGGTTGGGACCTGCTGGCGGATGGAGGGGACAGGTGCAGATGCTGTGACTGACAGTTCAGCTGAGCTTCCAGCCAACACCGGCCGGCCACGGGATCGAGCCGCCCTGGGAGGGCGCCCAGCTCAGGCAAGCCTTTAGATGTCCTCAGCCCCAGCTGACACCTGATTGCGTCTGCCAGAGAAACTGCAGGGGAGAGCTGCCTAGCTGAGCCTCCTCCCATCCCACCCCCAATCACAGGCAAAATAAAACCATTGCTGTTCTAAGCTGTTATGTTTCAAGGTAATTTGATACACAACGGAAATGACCAAAATAGCTCCTTCCCTCACTTAATTAGCACCTTCTTCTCATGGCCTAGATATGCAATGAATCCAAGGTGTGGCCACCCCCAGAATGTAACTTAGTGATGGAGAGGTGTCTCTTAAGTCCTGGGATTTACAGCCACATGGCTTGTGAAGGGCAGAGAGGATTGGAAAAATCCAAGTCGGGGTGCTGGCTCTCCTAAGTACCATCCAACCATCCTGGGCAAGTCAGATCACCGCTCTGAGCCTCAGTTCCTTCATCTCTAAAACAGGGATAGCTTCATAAGAATCATAAAGTATAATTAAATAAGTCTGGGCAAACTCTTGCCCTCTCTGTATAATGATGTAATAAGAAAGTAACACAACTTGATACCCAAAGAGTAGGAAACACCAGGCCAGATCGGAGAAGGTAAATTTGCCACTAAAAGGAGCAATGTGGTCTGGCCTTTCTCATCTCCACCCAACTCTCCCAACATCCCTCTTACTCCCTATAGAATTTCCTCATTTCCACCTCTAGCAAATTTCAGCCCTCCTGTCTCCTCGCTCCCCTCCACATCCACCAATTGGAGAGGTTTTTCTCACACGGGGAGCTACACTGCTCTGAATAATAATGTAGAATATCTTCCGCGTGGGGAGACAGAGAGCTGCCAATAGATCATAAATACAGCATAAGCAAACGCGTAGGATTCCTAATGCGCAGCGGAGCAGGGACTCAGCAGTAGAAAGCACTGAGTCACCAGAGTCCTTGGTGGCTCCTCTTAGAAGCCCTTGGTGGCTCCTCTTAGAAGCGCCGCCTTCCACCAATGGGCATGAAGCTGCCAGGTGGGGAGCTGGGTGTGGCCCGTTTTCCCTGCTGGTCCCATCAAGCTCTCTTTAGAGTCTGAGCATCGCTGGGTGAGGATTCACTGTGCTTTGACAAAGCAGTACCCAAGAAGTGTGTCCTCTAAATGCCAAGCACTCTGCCCCAAGACTAAGCACAGCACAGCAGCTGGACTGCCAAGAGCTCAGGCCATAGAGCAGAGGATACAGTGCTCTGGCACAGCCCTGTCACTACCTGCAGTACAGGTCGGGGACTACTAAACACCCTCCCACCTGTGGTTTGGCAGGATATTGCTGATGGACTAGTTTCCATAGGAACCAAGTAGCATCAGTGCCAGCCAGCCAGGGTCACAGCTCTTGCCAACAGAAGTCCAGCTGGAGAGGGAGAGGGCCTTGATTTTGCTGAAGGTCCAGCAAGATGCCTTATAAAGCATCTGCGATGTTCCTCCAGAGACCCGGATATGGCCACCTGGCCAGGACCCTAACCAAGCAGTGGAAATGGCAGTAACATCATCAGTATTATTTTCTTTGTAGAAGTTTTCTATGCAAATGAAAGTTCCTTCCATACATTAAAAATGGGATCATGCTGAAATATCATCGTGGAGACCGATTTTATTTCACTTAGTAAAAATATTTTCTGCTATTTTTAGTAGCTTTAGAATACATCTTCTCTGATTTGCATACACTCAGAATTAATATAACCATTTCCTTACTGTGGAACAGTGAGGTTGCTTCCAAAACTTTCTCTATGGTAAATAACACTGAATAAATATATTTATTCCTAAACATCTGTGGGCGTCTGCAAGTATTTATTTTTTCAGGATAAATTTCTTTATTGGGGGAAAGATACTGGGAATTGAACCCAGGCATTCTACCTTTGAGCTATACCCCAGTCCTTGATAAATTTTTTTAAACTTTTGAAACAGGGTCTTGCTAAGTTTCTGAGGCTGGCCTCCAACCCGTCATCTTCCTGTCTCAGCCTCACAAGTACTGGGATTGCAGGCAGGTGTCACCATGCCTGGCTTCAGGATAAATGTCTACAGGTGGAATTTCTAAAGGATAGGAACCATTTTAGCATTGTTAGAGGTTATCATCAGACCTGATCTGAAAAATATCAAAGGTATTTCCACCCCTGCTGCCCGAGGAACAACAAAATTCCCCCTGCATAGACACAGAGCGTGCCTTCTGCCCCTAGCCAGAGGGCCTTTCCTCTATCTCCACTGGGAACTCTGTAGCTGGCCTTCACTCAGCATCTTGCTGTTTGCTAGATTAAGATTCCTGTGCTGTTGGTGCTCCAGAAAATTCCAGGACCTCCAATGTAAACTGTCTTATACCGGTGATAGTTTTTATCTTAAATATCCCTGAAAGGTCCATGTGCTAAACCTTGGTCCCGAGGGTTGTGCTATTGGGAGGTGGTAGAACCTTTAAGAGGTGGAGCCTCGTGGAAGGTCTTTAGATCACTGGGGGTGTGCCCTTGGAGGGGATTATGGGACCTCAGTCTCTTCCTCTTCCTGTTCACAAGATGAAAGGCTTTGCTCTGCCAATGCTCGCACTGTGGTATACTGCTTCAGCACACGCCCAAAGCATCAGGGCCAACCAATCATGGACTAAAACCTTGAAAACCGTGAGCCAAGATTACCTTTTCTCTTTATAATTTGATTCCATCAGGTATTTGTTATAGTGACAGAAAGCTGACTAACATAGCCAGTGATTTGGAACATTTTTCTTTTTTAAAAAAATTTTGTTGGGGTACTGGAGATTGAACTCAGAGGTATTCTACCTCTGAGCTACATCCTCAGCCCTTTTTATTTTATATTTTGAAACAGGGCTTTGTTAAATTGCTGAAGTTCTTGCTAAGTTGCTGAGGCTGGCCTCAAACCCGTGGTCCTCCTGTCTCAGCCTCCCAAGTACTGGGATTACGGGTATGTGCCACTACGCCCAGCTGATTTGAAACTCTCCAGAGTGTAGCAACATCACCTGTGCAAGGCATATACATATGGGTGCCTAGGTTAACAGCAGCAGCAAAAAAAAAAAAAAAAAAAAAAATCACCACTAAAAATAATTTAAACCTTGAGATAAATGGTTGAACACAAAAATAATATGTAAAAAACTCTCAACAGCTATATGTAAACAGTAGCCAGTTAGAAAATGTCATGGATGAAAAACATCCTATCTATATAACAACGAAAGGGTAAACTTTTAGAAATTACCTTACTAAAATTATGTGCTGGTGCCACACGAAGAAAACCTTAAAACTATTGTCAAACAGAACAAGATTGATGAATAAAAAATATATCACAATTTTAGATAGGAAGATATCCTAAAAATGTCAACTCTCTCCTAAGTTAATCTTTGAATTCAATGCAACAAGTTTTCATTAGAAGATGGTGCGTGATTCTGGCATCAGTTTAGACTTGTAGAAATTCCCAAAGTCTGCAACACTGCCCCTCCCACTTGGGGGACACTGGAACAATCCGGGGGGCCAGAGTAGCCTTGGTATAATTGGGGGGCATTAAGTAAAAATAAGGGGGCAGTGGAAGTGCCTAATGGAGCACTAAGTAATATATTCTTTTGAAAAGGGGGCAATAAGCCAATACGTTTAGAAATTTATAGAGAGGAAGAAACATTTGCAAATAGCTAGGAAATTCTTTCAAAGATGAAGACGAATAAGTAGGACTTACCAGATATTTATGCATATGATGCAGCTACAGTTAAAACAGTTTGATGGTGGTGAAAAAAATCTACCCATCAATGGATATTCTGGCTATAATTAACTGGCCTGTAAAAAATAGCCATTTCTGGCTCCATTTGACTAGCTTATGTTAGACCAATCTTCCTGCTGAGAATAACTAGAACAATTGGACCAAGTGTGAAAAATCTGTTTTGAGGACACTGGATAGCAATAAAAAATAATAAACTAGAATTTAGTGGTCAGTAACTGAAAATAAAGGAAATACATCGGGACACACCTGATTGGCACGAATTTTTCACTTGAAGTCAAGTATGTGCTGGTCCACATGGATTAAAGTCTGAGAGGCTAAACAGAAGGCTGTGCAGATCTTACAGCAATCTGATGATACTTGAGAATACCGTAACGCCAAGAGGAGAGGCTTGGTAAATAAATCAAACTTTATATAATTAAGTAAAGACTGACACCCCTCTTCAGATCAGCTCAGCTCATGACTGGGTCTAGGCAATCTGCTCCTAGAAAACAGACTGCCAAAAGCAAAACTAAACCTCATCTTGGGGAAGAGAAGGAATCTCTGATTTTCCACACAAATGTCTATCATCTAATCAAAAATTACCAGACACATCAAAAAGCAGACTGGGACTAAAAAAGAAATAGCAGACACAGGGATGATGTAAGTCGGCCCATAAAATGATGATACTGTTAATGTGCTTTGAAAAGTAACCACCAACCCAGACTTTCAGACCCAGTAGAAATATCCCTCAACATTGAAGGTAAAATGGGGATATTTTCAGACAAACACAAACCAAGGAAAGTCATCATCAGCTGACTTGCATCAAAAGAAATGCTAACTGGATTCTTCATGCAGAATGAAATGCAGGACAAAAGAAGGAGCTGTGTAAAGGGCAATTAAGTAAGTAAATATAAATAAACAGTAAATGTAGAAAGGACTAGTGATACTGTCTTGTGGGTTTTAAATATTTGTAGAGTTACTTTGAAACCAAAGCACTTTTTTTCATGGCTAGTGTTCAGATTTTTATCTAATGAGCTGAATGAGGATGAAAACATAATTTATCAAAAATTTGCTGGTAAGGCAAAGTTAACTTAGAAGAAAACCAGAGACATGTGTGTGTGTGTGTGTGTGTGTGTGTGTGTGTGTGTGTGTGTACTAAAAATATCTGTCTACTCATCTCAAGAAAATATAAAAAGAATTCCAATGAAACTCCCCAAAACAGAAGGAAGGAAATAATAAAACAGAAGAAATTAATGAAAAGAAAACAAACAGGCAATAAAGAAAACCCATCGAGAGAGAGAGAGAGAGACAGAGAGAGAGAGAGAGAGAGAGACAGAGAGAGAGACAGAGAGACAGAGAGACAGAGACAGACAGACAGACAGACAGACATAAAGACAGAGGATATATTGACAGAATTATGTCAAAATGCCTGTAAAAGAATACTTGTGCTGTACTTTATGCAATCGTAAGAAACAGCAAGCAACTTAAATGATCAGTGGGAAGGGGGCTGGGTGAATGAATTGGAATTCACCATATAATAGAACACTCTGTATTTATTAAATGTGAAGACATTCTCTATGTTCAATGTAGAAAGCTCTGATAAAGTGATAAATGCAACTGTTTAGGAAATCACGTGTAGGCATGAGATTCTATCCGTCTGTCTGTCTGTCTGTCTGTCTGTCTGTCTGTCTATCTATCTATCTATCTATCTATCTATCTATCCTCTATCTATCTGTCTATCTATCTATCATCCACTCATCCCTAAGACAGCTTGTGAGTAACAGGATTGAAATTAAAATGTGCCTGACTTCAAGCTCAGGCTCTGCTCGCTTCTCTTCCATCCCTCTTCCTATGCAGAGATTAAAACCATCCCTCACTTCCATTTAATCCATACATTTAAAAATTTCTACAGTCTTTCTTCAATACAAAGGTCAGCTCTTGAGCCACCATGCCTGCATCGGGAGCTTTCTCCCCGTGGCCCATGGCATCCACTCTCCAGCCCCTCCCTGAGCCAGGTGTCACAGGTTCTGCTCTTCCCTTTGTCAAGTCACTACTTGCCCGTGGCACACATCAGGGACTCTGGCAACAGAAGAGATTCGCCAACACACCAAACACCTCTGGTCTATTTGCCAGATCTTTCCTCCTTGACAAAACCTGGACTCTCATTGAATCCACAGCATCGTGGTCCTGTTGGAAGACCTGCAACAGAAGAGACCCAACAGCACACCAAACGCTACCACACAAAGGGCTGTCATCCCGACTTCTGCGGCAACAGGAATGCACTTTTATTTTATATCATTTTCTGAAACCAAAGCACCCTCTGGAATAGGGAGGACTACCTATTTCCTTCTTCCTTTATGGTGGCAGGGGTTGCCACGAAATCTTAATTGTTGGCAATTAGAAGCCTTCTCAGATGGCCATTTCCTCCTGCTCACACCTCCAGCAGCTCCGGCTGAACATCTAACACTCGCCTCCCCCGTGGCTACCGGGTGTAATAAAAGCCAGAGAGAAATGGAAAACAATTTTGTACCCTGTGTCTCAATATATGTAGACAGGAAAAATGTTCAGACTTGATCTAATTCTGGTGACATTGGCCATCTATTAGATCTGGGCTGCAGGAGCCGGCAGAGCCAGCCAGCCAGCCGGCCGGGTTGCTTGCCCTTTCTCAATATCCTGATGGTGGGTTTGCAATTTTCTAACCTATGCACATCTCTGCCTCCAGCAGGCTGACGTTTATTGGACCGGGACACGTGCCAGACATTGTTCGAAGCAATTTACACATATTGATTCACCTAATCCTCCCAATAACCCTTGCAGCGTAATTAAAATAGAGATAATAAGGAGATCTTTTTCATAGAGTTTTCAGAATTAAATGAGCTAAGATATGTAACAAGCTTAAGATAGGGCCTTTAGCTGGCTGCATAGTTAAGTGCACACAGTTTTTCTTGTTTTTTTTTTTTAAGAACTTATTTTTATTTTTATTTTGCTGTGGTACTGGGGATGGAACCCCGGAGCATTCTACCTCCGAGAGGCATCCCCAGCCCTATTTTTAATTCTTTATTTTGAAACAGGGTCTGACTGAGTTGCAAAGGGCCTCAGTAATTTAGAACTTATTATATCAATCTTTTAACTTATTCTTTCTGGCTCTCCTCATTTCTTACTGGGGGTTTGCATTACCATTTGAAGCCTTATTCCCTCTCTCTAGAACAGCTCTGTTCTCCCTTTCCCCTGCCTCCTTTGTCCTGTTTTGTTTTTTATCAACTATATTACAATTCTAGGTACGCTCACCAATACAATTATGTACACACTGCTTAGTGAACTGCAGTTTTGTACCTGCCAGGAGAAGAAATATGTGACGAGCCTGGGTTCTGTAATTACCTACATGATTACTTCTTCTGGTGCTCTTTGTTTATGGGAACTCAAGCTAATTTTGGTGTCAGCTGCTTTTAGCCCAAACAACTTCTTTTAGCATTTCTCATCGGGCGGTTCTTTCAGCAACAAGTCCTCTCAGTTTTTGTTTACCTAGGGTATCTTTATTCCATCTTAATTCTTGAAAGTTTTGCTGGCTATACGTCATTGGTTGATGGTATTTTTTTCTTTTTCTTTCAGTCCTTTAAAATAGGGGCCTCGCCTACTTTTTGACTCCAGTGTGTTTGATGAGAAATCAGCTCTTAATCTTGTTGGGGGACTCCCTTGTACGTGACAAGTCATTTTCCCCTTACTGCTTTCAAGATTTTCTTTTTGTCTTTGGCAATTTGACCATGACATGTCTGGGTGTGGCTCTGTTCATCTTAATCAGGGTTATCATCACCATTTTGTAAACTAGAAGGTTGGGACATAATAGTAAAGCTATCTGCCCAAGCTCCCCTGACTAAAAAGTGGGAAAGGTGGGATTTGAACTCATTCCTCAGCTGCTATTGTTCATCTCTCAGCCTGACCCTCCTGGGCCGCAGAGGTCAGTTGTGACACAGTCACTCACCCTAGAAATGCTCCCCTTCCAAAGGCAGAGACTTCACACTGACAAACAAAGCCTGATCTGGTTTGTCTCAACCTTACTGACCTCTTGTCTGAGATAAGAGAGCTGAAGAGTTGAGGTTCCTTCCTTCTTGGCTTTTAGCATAGCCCAGGTAGATGGACAGACCAGATATTTTTCTTTGCAAAAATCATGATTAGAGAGGAGGAAGAGGATGAAAGAGGAGAAAGAGAAGGAAGAAATAACAGAAAGAGGAGAAATAACAGGAAAAAGCAGGTTAAGAGGGTAAAAAGGTGGCGAAAGAGAAAGGAAGCAACCAAGTTATTTTTATTTTTGCTGAACACTGAGTTATCTTTGACCATGCCCAGTCCCCCTCTGTGAGTAAAGTCAATATTTATGCTCTTTTTCTACTTATTCTTCCTTCTGGAGAGAAGAGAGGAAAGAGGGGTGGGATGCCTGGGGAGGGAAAGCAGTCAGGCTTTGGAGAAGCTCAGGAGTCTAGTCCAGTGCCCTGGAAGAAGGCGCGTCCTCCCCAAAGAAAGGCGACATGTGGCCGGGCGTGGTGGCGCACGCTTGTAATCCCCGCGCTTGGGAGGCAGAGACAGGAGGATCGCGCAGGTTCGAAGCTAGCCGCGCGCGCTGGCTTAGGAGACCCTGTTTCCAATTTTAAAAAAATGTAAAAATAGGTCTGGGAGTGTAGCCCGGAGGTAGAAGGGCTTCCAGGAACCCCAGTACCACCAAAAAAAAAAAAAAAAAAAAAAAAGGCGACATGTGCTTTTTGTAGCAGAAGAGGACCTCTGTGAGACAGTCAAATGTGAATGCGCTTCTAAAAATACCTCCCCCAGCATCATTCTCCTGCCCCTGGCATCTTTTACTGTAAGTCAGGATTCTAATAGTACGTAGGACACAGACCCAAGCCTCCCCTCCCCTGCCTTCTCCCACATGCCCAGCTCTTCTCTAATGGGTTCTCAGGGACAAACAGATAAGCTAGACAGCTTTGTGGCTTTGTGTGTGTGTGTGTGGGGGGGGTCCAGGGAGTTCCGAGTCCTACGCTCCTGCTTGCTAGTGCAAAAAGGAAAATGATGTAGAACCGCTCAGGGTGTGAGCCTTGAACAGAGGTGAAGGAGAGAAAAGGCTTCAGGAGCGGGTGGCGTGTTCCCCGGGGGAGTCAGCTCTCACCTTGATGGCTTTTGCCCTTTCCTTCCGCCAGTGACTTCAGATGAAAAGGTGTCTGAGCACACCCGAGGTCCCCAATGGCCTGGCTCCAAACGGGTCCCTGTGAGTGAGGACAGCCAAGGCCACGTGACAGGCAGCCGAGCCCCTGGCCCTGGAGACCGTGGAAAGGAGCCTGGGGCTCACCCCACGAGTCCCTGCGCTGGCAGAAGCCTCATGACTCTCAAGAGGTGAAATACAGGTGCTTACACGGTCTTAATGAGATCCCCAGTGGATTAAAGGCTGGGGGGAGAATTAAAGACCTGGGGAGCAGACTCAGGGCCAAGGTGGGGGGATTTCACTCTTCACTGGGGCTGGGGGAGGGCTAGTACCAAGGCAGGGAGGGAGGGGGAGCAAGAGGCAGCTGCTCTCTCTCAGCCGGCAATACCCCCCCCCCACACACACACGCATGCACATGCCTCGGAGCCGCTGGGCATCCCAGAGCATTGGTCTGGAAGAAATAGCATGCAGCAGGAGGACAGCGTGAGCCTCAGCCCGGCGATCACGGTCCTGCTGCTCACTCCCTGCTCGGTCCCTCATCCCACCAGGCCCCGCTGATGGAGGCAGGAGCCCTGGGTCATGTCTGGCTCCTCATGCTGCCTCTGCCACTGGAGGGGCTGGGACCCTCCCACAACTCCCTCAGCCTCTCAGTCTCATCAATAATGCAGAAATGAGCTTCTTTAGAACTGCTGGGAGAAGGGCATGGCAGAAGGCGGCCACGGCTCTCGGCTAAGGGCAGTCGGCACTCCTGGACCCAGAAAAGATGCAAAGTTGACCGCCGAGGTAGAGAAGTCTAGTTCAGAAAGTACTGGGCAAGAGAAGACGGTGTCGGGGTGGGAGCACGGGAGATGGAGCTTGGATGCTTCTTTGTAAGCCAGGGAGACTCAGGATTTTGCAGGTCTAAGAAGCCTAGAAAACTCCAGAAATTTCCATAGAGGAAAGTATGTGTTTTCCAAGAGATCAGGTCAGAAACTGAGAGAAGAAAAGAACCTGGGCATCTCCCAGGAGACCATGCCCACAGGATGGGATAGGACACCGCCCAAGCCTTATACCAGTGGTCCTTAATCCCTGCTGCCCATTGGTATCACCTGACATCCCAAGGCTGGGCGTGGTGGCGCACGCTTGTAATCCCCTCGCTCGGGAGGCGGAGACAGGAGGATCGCGCTGGTTCGAAGCCAGCCTCGCTGGCTTAAGAGACTCTGTTTCCACATAAAAATGTTAAAAATAGGTCTGGGAGTGTAGCCCGTGGGAGTGTAGCCGGAGGTAGAAGGGCTTCCAGGAACCCCAGTACCACCAAAAAAAAAAAAAAGAAAGACATCCCAATGCTGTATGGCTTCCAAGACCCATTCCATCTGACCCTTTGGGGATGGGCTGGGACCTCCAGTATTTAAAAAACTTACAAGTACAGCCAAGGTTGAGAACTGGTGGCCAATACGGGGACCCTTGCAAGAGCTATATAGACATATAGTCATGATTGGATTTGGATTCAGTGTGGCCAGGCACTGAGCTGCCCAATATGGCAGCCGCCAGCCACATGTGGATCTCGAGCACCTGAAACAGGGAGAGTGCAATTGAAATGTGTAGGAAGTATGAAATGCACACTAGATTTCTATGCCTTCGTGTGATGAAAGAGCATGAACTGTCTCATAATGATTTTTTAAAATATTGATTACGTGTTGAAATGGCACACTGGGCTAAATAAAATACGTCGCTAAAATTAGTTTTACCTATGTATACTTTTTAGAGTGTGCTCATAGGAAAATCTAAAATTACCTTTAATTCTGTATATTTTTAGAGTGTGCTCAGAGAAAAATCTAAATTATATTATACGACTCTCATTCCATTTCTATTGGACAGTGCTAGTTTGGAGATGAGTCAATGTTAAAAAAAAAAGTGTTCTCTATGGTTCTTCTATTTGTCAAATTGTTTCATCCGGTTTTGACAATAATTTATTCCACCTCACAATTCTGTTGATATAATATTCTTGAAATGGCAAAAATAAAGAAAGTAATGGAAATCAGACAAATGGCCACTAGGGCCAGGGATGGGGAGAAGAGATGGAGAGAGGCCAGGTGTGGCCAGAAAAGGGCAACATAAGGGTCCTTTTGCTGAGAAAATGCTCAGTAACTCTTCTTGCTGCTGGGGTTGAACTCAGGGGGCATTCTACCTCTGAGCTACACTCCCAGCCCTTTTTATTTTAAACAGGGCTTCTTTAAGTTGGGAGGGTGTCATTAAATTGTTGGGGCTGGTCTTGAACCTGTGGTCCCTGTCTCAGCCTTCCAAATACTGGGATTACAGTCCTTGCACCACCGTGCCCAGACGTTCAATATTTTGACAGTATCAACATCAATAACCTAGTTGGGGTACTGTGCTATACTTCTGCAACATGTTGCCATTGTGGGGAACTGGGTAAAGGGCATCTGTAATCTCTGTATGTTTCTTATAACTCTATGTGAATATACAATTATGTCAGAATAAAAAGCTTAATTAGAAAAAAAATGTCACCTCTGAAACTGTAGCTTTCATACTGTTGGCAGAAATATCAAATAGTGTCAATCTTTTTGAAAGCAATTTGGTTGAGTTTTAAGCATTTTTGTTTCTTTTGCTTCCAACAAAACTACTTCTGGGAATCGCTGCCAAGGAAATAAATAAGAGCATAAGCACCAAATACACGGAAATGTTTGGTCGCTGGTTTTCATAATAGCAAAATGCTCAAAATCACCAAAATGCCTTTCCGTAAGGGAAGAATTATATGAACCATGTGATTCAGCTACTCCACGGGCTATTATGTAGTTGTTGATGGAAAATACTCGTGAGTAATGTTAAACAACAACAACAACAACAACAAAAACTGCAACACAATACATCAATAGTTTGTTTGCTAATTTAAAAAATCTTTTAAAATGTAGGATAGTGAATATAAATATTAATAGTGGTTGTGTTGATAGTAGGATTCTGGGTGAATTCATTTGTTCTTTCTACTTTACTGTTTCTCTGATTTAATAAATATTCACTTAAAAATGACATAACAATGTTTCTTCCTTAAAACAAACAAACACACACACACACTTTGGTCTAGCTGTGTTGGCACATGCCTGTAATCCCAGTAGGCAAAGGACCAGCGGCAAAGAGGAAGGAGGGCAGGAAGCTGACTCGCCCTCTGCTGGCTGCACCTGATGGTGCAGCCTGGAGACCTGAGTTGCCTGGAGGAGCAGCTGGGACTGAACTCACCACTTAGGGGTCAATTATGGGTGGATTTAGGGCCCGATTCTTGTCCCCAATTCATCCAGAGAACCAAGGTCTATTAAAAGAATAGAAAGAATCCCAAACATCACAGCTTATGTGAACTCCGGCAAGATGCTCAAGCCTTTTCAGCCTCATTCAGTAAAGACAGTAGTTATGATAATGTGACCCCTGTGGGTGGGGGTTGCTCAGGGATGAAATGTCACGGGATCACAGTGGTCCAGAAGGTTCCATTTAGCTAGGTCAGGTTCTTTCCAAAGGAGCTGCACCACATGTAGTTACATAAGAGTTCTATTTTTTTTTTTTCATATGCTCAACAACGTTCGGTATTGTTGGATTTCTTAATGTTTATCTATCACCGTGAGAATAAAATTAATAAAATTCTCAGAGTGATAGCTTAACTTCATTAGCTTAACTCAATTACCATGATTACTAGTGATATAGTATCTTTTTATGTCTAGTCTGTGTTCCTTTTTCCTTTTCTGGGGAAATGTTTATATCTGCGCCCATTTTCCTCTTATTGAGTTCTTCATCTTTTTTAAATTAGTTTACAGAAGTTCTTGAAATAGCCCATGTATTAATCTTTTGCTTTATTTATGTGCTGAAACCTTTTCTGCACAGTCCATGGCTTTTCTTTTCCCTCTATGTATGGTATCTTGTGCGAAATTCTTAAATATATTTGAATGCACAGTGCCACCTTGGGTGTTTGTATACTGATCTTATATCCAGCAACTTTGCAGAACACAATTCTCTAGGATTTCCTGTGTAGATCATCATATAGTTTTGTGTATAGTAACAGTGTGTACTTTTTCATTCCAATTCTTACATCTCATTGTTCTTTTTCTTATCTTGGTACACTGTTTAGAAACTTCAAGGCATCAGGGGATGGTAATGCTATACTTCTCTAATGTGAAAAGAATGAATTTTGCATTTTACTCTTGAGTATTATATTTGTTGAAAATATGGCTAATCAGGGCAAGGAAGTTTTCTACTATTGCTAGTTTACTAAGACAATCTTTCTTTCTTTCTTTCTTTCTTTCTTTCTTTCTTTCTTTCTTTCTTGCAGTACTAGGGATGGAACCCAGGGACATTCTACCACCCCCATCCTATTTTTTATTCATCATCATCATCATCATTATTATTATTATTATTATTATTATTATTATTATTAATTTTTGGTGGTACTGAGGGTGGAACCCAGGGGCTTTTTCTACCTCTGGGCTATACTCCCAGACCTATTTTGTACTTTATTTGGAAACAGGGTCTCACTAAGTTGCTGAGAGCCTCACTCAGTAGCTGAGGCTGGCTTTGAACCTGCACGATCCTCCTGTCTCAGCCTCCCAAGCTCTAGGATTAAAAGCATGTGCCACCACACCCTGCTGTTCTTTTTATTATTTTTTTATTTTTATTTTATTTTATTTTATTATTTTTTGTGGTACTAGGGGTGGAACCCAGAGGCTTTCTACCTCCGGGCTGTACTCCCAGACCTATTTTATACTTTATTTGGAAACAGGGTCTCACTAAGTTGCTGAGAGCCTCACTAAGCTGCTGAGGCTGGCTTTGAACCTGTGCGATCCTCCTGTCTCACCCTCCCAAGCTCTGGGATTACAAGCGTGCGCCACCACGCCTGGCTTTCTTTTTATTTTTTGAAACAGGGTCTCACTGAGTTGGAAGGGCCTCGCTAAGTAGCTGAGGCTGTCCGCAAACTGCCATCCTCCAGCTCCACCTACCAAATGCTGGGATTGTAAGCGTGCACCACCACACCCGGCAAGAGATACTAGTTTTTGTTTTATAACCTTGTTGATTTTTACCATTTTCTGCATTTATTGAGATAATAGATCTTTCTTCCTTTAATCTAACAGTGAGATAAATTATATTAATAGATTTTGGGGGATGCTGAGGATTGAACTCAGGGGCACTCTGCCGCTGAGCTATACCCCATCGCGTTTGCTCTTTGAGACAAGGTCTTGCTAAATTGCCCAACCTTGTCTCACACTCATGATCTCCCTGCTTCAGCCTCCCATCCCTGGGATTATGCATGTGTGTGTCAATTGGCTGAATTATACCATTTTTAAAAGTTCTATTAGCTTCTTAAACCCCACGTACAGGACAGCAGTGATGGGTTTCTTAAAAGGTTTGATGAAACTTGCCAGTAGAACCAGGTGGGCCTATTTCTTTTCATGGACTTTAGTTTTGTTTCAATTTCTCAAATGGTCTATCCGGTTTTTCTCTTTCTTTGTGTTACTTCCTGGAAAGCCACCTATACTAACATAAATTCATGATGTCCTCTTATATGTAAAAAATGCTTACTACATATATAGCTTTGCCCCTCTTCTAATACTGTTTTGCATTTCACCTCTCCACATCTCGTATACTCTTGCCACCGTCAGGGCTGTTTTAGTCACCTTTCACGATGCGTAATCTGTTTTGACATTTTAATGTGTTTTTCTGGACATTCTTTTATCTTGTTGATTATTTTAAATACCTTGGTTTTATTTCCTATACTTTTCGCTCTGTCCTACCACCAAGATCCTGAGGTGCTAGTTTCCCCACTATTGTCTGTGCTAACGTGTCTCAAGGTAAACCAGGTGCCCTTGTGTGGTTTTTTATTTTATTTTATTTTATTTGGTGGTAGGGGTTCCTGGAAACCCTTCTACCTCCGGGCCACACTCCCAGACACCTATTTTTTATATTTTTATCTGGAAACAGGGTCTCAAGCCAGCAAAGCTGGCTTCGAACCTGCGCGATCCTCCTGTCTCCGCCTCCCAAGTGCGGGGATTACAAGTGTGCGCCACCACGCCCGGCCCTTGCGTGGTTATTAATTTTTTTTTTATTGTGAACTCATCTTTAACAGGGATTTTTCCCTGTGGGAATCCTATATTCGCTGGGCCTTAGGAGAGACCCTGAAAGCAATTGATTCAATTGTTTTCAATTGATTCAGTGGGGTGAGCTTTGGGTTTTACGAGTCTAAGATTCTTTTTAAATTAAATTCTTGGCTCAGGATCCCCGTCCCCCAGCCCAATGTAAATTTAGACTCTGTCTATGGGCGGTTCAGACTTGGCTTTTTGTTTTTAGGGAAGACATTCCCTCTTCCCTTGGGCACATCTGGACAGAACTAAATGTTCTGGAAGCTTCTTGGACTAATAGTTGACAAGTTTCTAGCCTCTCACATGTCGGGGTCTCGGTGCCAACGTCTGGCCTTTCCAGGGCCCTGGGCCATCTCTCCCTGTTCCTGGGTTGGCATTAGAATTCCAGACTTGAGCCACTAGGCTCGTATAGGGATCCAACGTCCCCTGGGCTTTTCTGCTGTCCATTCATGCGCTCAGGGCTCTGCACTTGAGTTCCTTGGCCATCCCTCCTTTCTCACAAGTCAGCTCTGTGTTTTAAGACCTTAGGAGCTGAACGCTAGGTGGGGGAGTGTTAGCTGAGTTTACGCCTGGTGCCAAAACTAG
This sequence comes from Muscardinus avellanarius, assembly GCF_963383645.1. NCBI lineage: Eukaryota > Metazoa > Chordata > Mammalia > Rodentia > Gliridae > Muscardinus > Muscardinus avellanarius. The sequence continues at coordinate 60,634,270 of NC_137802.1, forward strand.
AAATTTCAAATTCACTACATATGTCTCATCCTCTTCTCTTTCCTTGGGGTGATACCAGACAGCTCTAGCACCCCTACTCTGCTCCATGAAATGGAGGAGAGAAGGAAAGAATTCTCTTTCAATTCTTGTGCATTTCCCAATGTATTACAATCAGCCCCAATGGTTTCTCATTGGGTAAGTGTATATACATATTTGTATAGATATGTGTCATGTATGTATGTATGTATGTATGTATCTATCTATCATCTACTATCTATCTATCTATCATCTATACTTATGGGCTTTAAAAATCAACAAGCCTTTAATATTCATTAATTTTAAATTTAATTTAAAAGCAAACAAAGGATGACCTACATAAAAAGTCAGCCCTCCCCATTCATAGGTTCCACATCCATGGATTCAAACAACTCCGACTGAAAAGATTTGAAAAGTATTGCATCTGTACTGAACATGAACTTTCCCCCCATCATTATTCCTTAAACAATATGGTAGAACAACTTTGTATATAGCATTTACATTATATGAAGTATTATCAGTAATCTAGAGATGACTTAAGGTACATAGGAAGATGTGTACTACTGAATTTCATATCAAAGACTTGAGCACCCGAGGTGTTGGGCATCCTTGGGGGTCCTGCCCCCCAGATACTGAGGGAATGTACATATATTTTAGACCAGAGCAGCCCCAGGACAGAGCAGGTGAACAGCGAGCCTGCTCTCTTTCCCTGGAATGGCTTTTCCCTACCGCTTCCCGGGGCGGGAGCCAGCCTGCCCCAGGGTTAGCAATGTCCTATTTTTGTTTCCCTTATTTAACTGTGTCCCATATACAATGCTAAGTGGAGTGCTCAGTTTCAGAGTCTGATAGACAACTGACCGCAGTCTGCAAATGCTCACGTCAGGCGGCGCTCTGCGATCCGCCAGCAAGGTCCTCAAGCCCCGTCCCCATCCATTTCAGTCCCAAGGGTGGGACAAGCTACCCAGGGAGTCCTAGGAAGGGTGCAGCCACCCTAAGAAGGGAATTCAGGGAAGACAGGCCTGTGGCAGGGTCTGTGCACGGCTGGAGGAAGCTTTTGTGATCTCCAAGCTCAGCTCCAAGCTGGACTGTTGCGCAGAGAAAGACTCACATCTTGGAGAAACAGGGGCTTTTAATTCTTTTCCCCCACCTCCTTTCTTAGTTATTTAATTTCTAGACCTCCACTGGGATCTACACAGTGTCTTCTGACTCTGTCCCCACAAAGGTCTCTGACACCCAGAGGCCTGGGGAAGCCACAGTCTTCAGGTCCGGGGGACCATACCACAGGGACACTTGGTTGATAAAGCCTGGCCTTGACCTTGACCTTGACCTTTGTTTTAGTAAATACTTTCACAGAGTTTGTGACCTCACTGGCTCACTGACCAAGCCTAGGAAGATGACATTATGGTGGCATGGCCCATCTTACAAGGGAGGAAAAACAGAAGCTGACGGACATGCCCTGCCCTGGGCCTGACCTGAACTTTGAAGCTGTGTCTTGCAGTGTGGGGTCCTCTGCCTGTGTCTAGCCATTTAATGTGCAGAGGCAGGCCCCCACCCCCGCCCTATTTTTTTTTGTTGTTGTTGTTTGAAACAGGGTCTCACTGAGTTGCGAAGGGCCTCACTAATTAGCTGAGGCTGTCCGCAAACGGTAATCCTCCAGTCTCTGCCTCCCAGAATGCTGGGATTGCAAGCATGTGCCACCATGTCTGGGTTATTTTTTTTATTTTGAAACAGGGTCTCAGTAAGTTGCTTCAGGCCTTGCTAGATTGCTGAGGCCGGTCTCATTTCTCAGCCTCCCTGAGACAACAGGCATATTTCACCACACCTGGCTGGCAGGGGGCTTTCCCAGAACGGTGCCCCCAGGCCACTCAGCCACAGCATAATCCCCAGGGGTGGGGCACCCTGAGCAGAGGGGCTTAGCCATCACCCCTTGCTGCCCATGGTGGATATAGTAGAGGCCAGATGCCCCCTCCTCATCACTTCCCAGTGTCCTTCCCTGGCTCCTGGGCTCAATCCAGCTGGCCAGCCCGTGGCCGCCTCCTCTGGCCCTTCCTGTCCAGCGGCTCCCTGGGTACCTCAGGTGACGAGCAGTCCTCATCCTCCCCTCGATGGCATCCGTTCACCAGGAAAGCAGTGGCTGTTCCCCTCCGGAGGGAACCAAGAAGGAGCGGAGGAAATCAATAATGGAGAATGATGGCTTTGTACCGCACCTCCTGTTTTATTTCCCTGCACAGAGGCAGGGTGGGGGAAAAGCGTTGGCTGCAGTTTTGATGTTAATTGAAGTTGAAGCCGGGTGAACCCAGCAGCTCTTCCTTAATGGCCAGCCAGGACCTGCTGGCACTGGGGTTGACACCGAGTCCTCAATCAACATTCAGGGGCGGTCCAGGTGACCCGCCCCACCTCCCAGCTTCTTCCTGCTCTGGCCAGGCTCTGAATAAAGCTCTGAAGGCTTTGCCACCTTAGAAGCATCTCACTTCGGGGGCCAAAAGTCCTGAAAAGCCGAGCTGAAATCCAAGTGGTGTGAGTAGCATTAGCAGCCAGTAGCACTCGAGTCTGAATTTGTCGAAACCTGTCTTCGAGGAGGAGAGCCACGCACTCGTTTTAGGGACGGGGCGAGCGTCCTATGAGGTGGTTCATGCTCAGGGCCCAGCGCACACTTGGCACTGTCGTCAGCCGCCGTCTGAGCTGAGCTCCGGCCTGGGCCCTCCAGCCCCCAGCGGGTTCACGGCACAGCTGTTTACCAACTCTGTCTACCAACTCCCAACAGTAGCCAAGCTCCTGGGCCCCCAACTTCTCACCTGAGTATATCAAGGAAGCATTTATTATCCGTCTTTATTATCCCATCTTGATATTCCCAGGTGAGATTATACCTGACACGATGCTTCCTTGCAGAGGTACCAGGATGCTGAAACTCAGCTGTGTATAGGGGGCTTGGCAGAGTGTCTGGCACACGTCTGCTGGTTCTTCCTTAAGCTCCCAGAAGTTTCTGGTGGGACTGGAATACAGGAGAACACTGAGATGCCCCGAATAGAAACTACATCCTGTAGGAAGGTTCCCGAGAGGGCAGCCCTGGCAGCAGAGGGCCAGGCGGGGTCTGACACTGATCTTGGAGCTGGGGACATGGGTGGAAAGGCCAGGCCCAGCTCTGACCCTCAGAGAACTGAGTCCTCAGGCTGCGGCACCATCAGCCGCCCGCAAGCCCTTTCCTCTGTCTTCAGGGAGGAAAAACCAAGGTTCCCTGAGCAAAGAAAGCGAGGAGGTCGGAAGGACCTGCCCACCATGTCTTCATGCCCAGGTCTCTGCACCCCAAGAGGCGACCACATCCAAGGATCCCTCGATCAAATTCATGCTGGGCTCAAATCCTGGCGCCACCGCTTACCAGCCCAGTGACCTTGGGTAAGTCATGTCACGGCACTGTACCGTCGTTTCTGCATCAAAACATGGGCGATAACTAAGAATCGTTGGGCCACGGGAGTGAATGCCATTCAGCGGGCAGGTGTGACCCTGGCCCAGTGGTCTGGGGAGTCCAGAGAGGCCCCGAGGCCACTGGGAGTGCTGGTATGGGTTGGCTGATCAAGGCTGACAGAGGAAGCCACAGAATCACAAATGAGCACCCCCCCCAGGAACATCTGGGAAGGCTTCCCAGAGGAGGGGACACCTGTGCTGAGTCTCTTACATCATCTATTCCATGCTCTTTAGAAAATTGCTTTGGTTTATTTTTATTTTTAATTTTTTTTGGTGATACTGGGGTTCCTGGAAACCCTTCTATCTCCGGGCTATACGCCCAGACCTGCTTTATACCTTTTTATTTGGAAACAGGGTCTCTTAAGCCAGTGTGGCTGGCTTTGAACCTGCACGATCCTCCTGTCTCTGCCTCCCAAGTGCAGGGATTACAAGCGTGTGCCACCACGCCCAGCTAGAAAATTGTTTTTGTTTAAATGAAGGGAAGCAGAAGGGAATTCTCCAAGAGTTAGGCCCTCTGCTAGAGGCTTTGACCGCACTTTCTTTTTAGAAAATCCAGGGGTTCAGAAAGCACTCAGGGCTCCTTAGGTTCAAATGCTGGCTCTGGAGCAGCGGCACCATATTGCCACCGGTGGCAGCAGCAGCAAATTCACCGAGTCCACTACAGCTCCATCTGCGCACTCAACAACAGTGAGTCAAATTGCGGCCCCTAGAGAAGAAATCCCAGTACAGCACCCCCAGGGACTTGACCCAGTGGGGGAGTGGCGGTGGCAGAGATATCACACCATAGGAGAACACCCAATCTGGCACCCCCCCATGGTCTAAAGCAGCCTCGATTGACTCCCTGGGTCTGAGACTCTGCGATACAACCCAGTAAAGGAGTAGTGGGGACTGAGATACCACAGACTCGAGATCCAGAGCACCTTAAGTGAAGCCGTAGTGACCCAAGGGAAGAACCCAGAGAAGGCACAAACTTCTGAAATCATGGGAAAGAGGAATAACAATGGAGCAATGAATGCCCACAACCCCACAACATCAGAACCCAATAAAACAGAAATTCAGATATTTCTAGAAGATCAAATCAGGAAAATAACTGTAGAAATAATAGAGGTGTTTCTAAAAGAATTCAGAGAGAGCCAAAAAGAGATAAAGGATGCAATTAATGAAGTAAAGGCCTCAATTCAAAGTACAAACAACCAATTAGACCACATGGAGAATAGAATCTCGCTCTTAGAAGATGAGCACTCCAAAAATGAACGCATAGTTTCTAATTTAGAAAAAAAAAATCCGACAGCAGGAATCTGACATTGAAGAAATATGGGCCCATTTTAAGAGAGCTAACCTAAGAATAATTGGAATAGAGGAGGGAAAAGAAGGTGAAACCAAAGGGATCAACAATCTCTTCAAGGAAGTAATAGCAGAAAATTTTCCAAACATAGAGCAAGAGGTTGATACACAGGTCCAGGAAACTTATAGAACTCCTTTTAGACAGGATCGGAGAAGAGGATCTCCACGCCACATAATTGTTAAAATGACCAATGTGGAAGCCAAGCAGAGAATCTTAAAGGCAACAAAAACAAAGGGCCAAGTGACATTCAGAGGCAAACCAATTAGAATCACTCCAGACTTCCCAAACCAAGTCATGAGAGCCAGAAGGGCTTGGAGTAACATATTCCAAACTCTGAAAGAAAACAACTTCCAGTCAAAAATTTCCTGCTCGGCAAAACTTTCTATCAAATTAGATGGAGAAATAAGAAGCTTCCATGACAAACAGAAACTGAAGGAATTTATGTCTTCAAAACCAGCGCTAGAGAAAATACTCAAAGAGATTAACTACAAAGAAGAATTAGGTAACACACACCAGAACCAGAGAAACAAGATTTTCCATCCCACAGACAACTAAGATTAGTTATCTGTGGAGATTAATTATTTTGTTAGTCTTTTACCTATCTCTAAATTGTATTGTTTGCTTTTATTGTTAATTTTTAGGATTTCTAGTTGGAATATTAATATACCTTCAGATATAGCATTTGGAAATATTTTATCCCATTCTATCAGTAACTTTTAACTCTGTTTACATTGTCTTTGGATATACAATATTTTTTAAATTTTTAGGGAGTTTGTTTACTCTTCTGTTGCCTGTGCCATTGAAATCATATCCAAGAAATCACTGCCAATTTCAACATTGTGAGGTTTAATGACCCAGATTTTTTTCTAAAAGTTTATAGTCTTAAGATTTATATTTAGGTATTTTATTTATTTTGAGTTAATATTTGTATGTGGTGTTAGGTAAGGGTCCAATTTTATTCTTTTTCATGTAATTATTATTTTTCAACAATATTTAGTTAAAAGATTATTATTTCCTCCACCAAATGTTCATGGAAACCTTATCAAAAATAACTTGACAATATATGGAAGAATTTATCTCTAGGCTTTTATTTAACTCAAGTGGTTTATATATCTGCCTTTATAACAGTACTACACTGTTTCAATTATTGTAGCTTTATATGGTTTGAAATCAGAAAATTTACATCTTCTAGCTTTGTTCTTTTTTGAGATCGTTTTGGGTATCTAGAGTCCATATTCCACATTAGGATAGGTTTTTTTCTGAAAAATAAATAAATAAATGTATGATAGTTTCACCAAAAAAAAAAAAAAGAAAGAAAAAATATTCTCTGGTAAGAAAGAAAGCAAAAAGAAATATTGAAATGTTATCTTTAAGTCATCAAAAGCTTGGTATCAGACAAATGAAACTGTTCTGTGAGATTATCATTGTTAATTTTGGATAAATTGCTATAGTACTAGATGTCAACCACTAAGCCAAGCATGGGAAGGAGGGATGGGGAGGGAACGGGGTGGGGATCGGGTAGGGGCTAATTGGGCAATGTGTGCATGTATGTCTACAAAAAGTGTTTTTTTTTTTTTTTTTTTTTTGGTGGTACTAGGGTCCCTGGAAGCCCTTTTACCTCCGGGCTACACTCCCAGACCTATTTTTACATTTTTATTTGGAAATAGGGTCTCCTAAGCCAGCGCACGTAGCTGGCTTCGAACCTGCGCGATCCTCCTGTCTCTGCCTCCCAAGTGTGGGGATTACAAGCGTGCGCCACCACGCCTGACAAAAGTTTTTTTTTTTTTTTTTACCCCATTATGATGTATGAATACAGTGCACCAATTAAAAAAAATAAATTAAAAAAAATGCTGGCTCTGTTCCATATGAGCGGGGTGACTTGTGACCAGTTGCCTGACCTCTCTGGACCTCAGTTTCTTCACCTATTAGCATGGTTCATGGCAAGGACCTTACGGACTTGCTGGGGAGTTAGAGGCAGTCCCCAGAGTAGGGAATGTTCCAGAAGCTGCTGTCACCAAGGAGCCTGCTTCCTTGCAGGTAGTGGCTTTGGGGCCAGGGCCACTGACTCAGTGGTTTATAAGAACCTGTTGGCCTTACTCTTTTCCAGCCACAATCTTCTGTGAACCTCTGTCGGACACTTCAGAGAGATGGGATGCGCTCTGTGCCCATGGCAGCAGGAAGACCGTGTAGACAGCTGTCAAGGTATCGGGGACCTCTGGCTGTATGATCTCTCCCTATTCATGGCATCGTCATGCCAACCCCACGAAGCAGCTTCTCTGCCTCATTTTAGAATTAAGGAAAACGGAGACTCAAAGATGTGAACCCACTGGCTCAAGCCAACCCCACGAAGCAGCTTCTCTGCCTCATTTTAGAATTAAGGAAAACGGAGACTCAAAGAGGTGAACCCACTGGCTCAAGGTTGCGCAGAGTTTTACCATCCACTCTACAGATGGTGGAGGAGGAGCTAGTGATTAATTACCCAGGTTCAAAATCCCAAGCTACTGCCCACCAGCAGTGCCAGATTCCTGCGCCGAAACAGACCTGCTGGGAGGTGCACCTTCCATAACTGGGAGATACAAAGACTTTGCCCATGAATAACGCCCGATGCACGTTGGCTCCCGCTGATAGGCTATCACCTGCTGCAGAGTGCCCAGGGGCCCAAGCCTGGCAGAGACAGGGCAGATCCACTGCTCAGAGCATCGCCCGAGACCCCAGAGTGGAGGGTAACCCCCAACCCAGGCTCTCTCTCTGGGGTCAAGGTCTTCCTGCTCAGCTGCAACCCCGCCCCCCAGCCCACAGGGAGGGGAATTCCTGATGCATCTGTCTCTCCCTGGCTTGAGAATGTGCCAGGGGAGCGTGCCCCCAACACTGTTCACTCCAGGGTCTCCACCCCAGGACCAGGTGGGAGCAGCGCCCTCCCCAGCCTCCACCCCGGGCCTCCTGCCTCTCAGTCCACCCTTGCTGCCTCCCTCCCGGGGGCCCAGACAGCCTGGGCTTGAGCCCTGGGGAGCTTGGGGGACTCTTCACAGGCTGACATCACAGCAGGGACAGAAGCTCACACCAGGGCCACCTCCCTCCCCCCTCCCGGGGACTTCTGTTTCCTTCCAATTCACATTTACTCTCTGGAATTAAAGAGCTGGGTCTCGTATCCCGAACATTCTGCCATAAACAGACATTTCTCCAATAACTGGGATACGCCTGAGGCCTCTCCCCAGCTCCCACTTTTGCCTGAACTACTCTGAACAAAAGGAAATCATAGGCTTGGATGCTAAGGAGACCTGGGTTCGAATCTTAAGTTGGCCACTTAGTAGCTGGGGGGCCACGAGGTGTCGCTTAGCCTCTTTGAGCCAAAGACTCCTCATCCGTGAAGTCTCCTCTACTGGCAATGCCAACAAGAACACAGTTTCACAACGAGTCCAAGGATGCTGTTGTTACATCTCGTACTGGTAGGAAAGCTGCGTGAATGCAGGAACGCTGGGTCCAGGTCCCTGCTCGGCTGGCGGGCCACGCCCACCCCCTGGAATCAGGTTCACATCCACAAGCTCCACTGTGGACCACGCTCCATCCACCGCAGCGGAGGTGGGGGAAGCCGCCCCTCTGCAGGCCTTTGCTCTCTCTGTAATGAATTAGTCTGATTTCTCTGCGTCCCACACAGCTGTCTACACAGTGCCTGGTGTCCAGATTTATTTCCAAGGAATCCCGGCCTATCAGCCCTGGAGTTGGAAGCCCTCAGAGGCTGTGCACTGGAAGCTCCCTGAGCTGGGCTGCCGCCTTCCCTAGAGCACGCCAGACCTTGGCACATGGTTCCGGAAACAAGTGTGGAGGAGGCTTATCTTCTATCCTGCCCCACTTCTCTGCAGATGCGAAGCAGTGACCCAGAGATGGACAGGGACTGTGTACAGTCACACACACTAAGGGAAACTGGGTCTTGAACCCCGGGCTTCAAAGTCCAGCCCTAGGTCCCCTGTGGGGCCCCCTGAGACGATTCCTGGGCTAGAAGCATCCCTGCTGTTCTCCTGGGGTGGCCGGCGAGGGCTGGGCTGGAGGGTACTCTGTGCAGGTACAGCGAGGGACCTCTATCCATCGGACACTGTCTTCAAGTGAGTCAAAGGAGCGAGGTCTCAGCAGTGGGGCCTGGGAGTGTCTCCTGGATGGTGTCTGCCCAGCAAAGTCAGAGGGCTGGGGCATCCTATCACCCCTCCAAAACCACAGGCCACAGTGAACATTGCCTCTATAGCAGCTGGCCCAGGAAGCAGATGGGAAAGGCACCAAGACATCAGGCAGACACACTCCAAGTGGACACACACCCCTCTGAGAGGGCCGTCATACCCCTAAGCATACCCACACTTCTGTGTGCCCGGCAGCACAGAAACGTTCTTCCTGGGGCCTCCCCATCACTACCATCCACCCACGGGGAAAGCAAGCCCACCTGGGAAAGGGGGGTCCACAGAGAAAGTCATTAGAGGGTCGCCTGGACTGCTGGCAGCTACTTTTCCTTTTTCGACTCTCTGGGTTTTTTTTTTTGTTTTTGTTTTTGTTTTTTGTGGTTCTGGGGATTGAACCCAGGGGCATTCTACTTCCAAGCTACACCCCCAGCCCTATTTTACTCTTTTATTTTGGAACAGACTCTCACTAAGTTGCAGAGGGCTTCACTAGTTAGTAGCTGAGGCTGGCTGCAAACCTGCAATCCTCCCATCTCAGCCTCCCAAGTGCTGGGATTACAAGTGTGTGCCACCACACCTGGGTTCTGGGGTATTTTTAAACAAGGTTTCTAGAGAGGCACCTGCTTGTGCCAGACCACAGGCACAAGAACATGCCCAGCGGGTTAACTGGGGCTTCCGACTTAAAGGCTGGGGAGTCCCAGATCACAGGGCTCCGTCACTTTGATGACAGACGGCCTGGCCATCCTGAGAAACACCAGCTTGAAAGCACGGCTCCGCCCTGGTTTTTCTTTTTTTTCTTTTCTTTCTGTGGCACTGGGGATGGAACCCAGGGGCATTCTACCTCCAAGTGACACCCCAGCCCTATTTTTTATTCCTTATTTTGAAACAGGGTCTCACCGAGTTGTAAAGGGCCTAAGTAGCTGAGGCTGTCCGCGAACCTTGATCTTCCTGTCTCAGCCTCCCAAATGCTGGGATTACAAGTGTGCGCCACCACACCTGGCTTCCTCCCTGGTTTTCTGGAGTTGTACCTCATTTCCCTAGGCCTCCTGGACACCAGCCTCCACCTCCCCAGATGGCAGTGCTGCAGGTCCAGGACCAGAGACCCATTGAGCAGAGCAGAGGGCACCGCCTGCTACACATACGTGGCCGAGTGCCCCAAAGCGCGGCCACCATCCTGGGAGAGGTGAGTGGCTTGGGGAGACTCTGACAGTCTAAGGCCACACACAGCGAGGAAGGGACTGAGCTGGGATCTGAATCAAGTTTTCACGGCTCCAAAATGTGTATTTTAGTGTGAGACAGAACATTGTGGGTTGCCCCCAAGTTTACTTCCCGGACGGTATCGCCCAGGTCTCTTATCTCTTCTAAGTCTTGTTTTTCTTGAAAGATCAAGTCAAGAAATAACACCTCCTCCTAGGACTACAGTGAATGTGTGTGGAAACGCATTTGGGACTATGCATGCACCTAGCAGGTCATGAGGACAGAGTCCCCCTTTTAAGCATGAGAATCTATCTACCTGTACCCACCCAGCCGCCGCCTCCCCCTCCTCCTCCTCCTCCTCCTCCCCCTCCTCCCCCTCCTCCTCCCCCTCCTCCTTCCCCTCCTCCTCCTCCTCCTCTCCCTCCTCCTCCTCTTCCAGCTTCTCTCTGCTGCGGCACCAGCAGGCATTTCCCCAGATCTCTGCATTCACCCTCCCTCCGGCCCTCTCTGAATGTCACCTGCTCTGTGAGACCTTTCCCAAGTCCCTCTTCCGAAAATGGCAACCCCAGCCAACCGCGCTCTCTGAACTCTGAGCCTGCTCTGTCTTCTCAAAATCCACCATGTGGCAGCTGCACACTTGATGTACTTAGCATATATAAGCATGGTTCTTTTATAGTGTTGCTCCTAAGGGAACAGGATTATTTTTTTTTTTTTCTGTTTTATTCACAGCTGTATCCCTAGCTGGTTCCCGGTTCCCGCAGCATCTCTTTTGCTCTCTAGGGGATGAGGGGCAATCTCAGGGGATGTTTTTGGTTGTCACAGCCTGGTGTGTGGCTGGTGGGCCCTATGGGCATCTAGTGGGTAGAGACCAGGGATAGTGGTGAATATCCTACCAAGCAAAGGCCAGCCTCCCCTCCACGGTGCACGAGAATAATCCAGTCGCAAACGCCAATGGCGACAGAGCCGTGGTCCATCAGTACATGTAGGTGATCAGTAGATGTTTGTTACAAAGGATAAAAAAAAAATGCAATCATTGTGTCGTCAGCGCTGTTACTTAAAGACAGGTCTGGTGGGGAGCTTGTGCCCCGGGAGCTGTGGCCAACAGGTCACACTGGTGCCCTGTCCTGTCTCTTCTCTTCCCCCTGGCTGCAAAGTGCTCACCATGAGCTGCAACAGTCCCTGATGCCAAGAACTCTGGGCCCCAAAGTGATGCCAGCATCTCTCCCCTAGGGGCCCCTCCCCGACACGGAGCCGGGCCGTGGGCTGCCTTGCCCCATCCACCCCCATCCCAGGCAACACTTGCCCCCACACTCAGGACCTCGTGCCAGCTGTGCAGGGAGCTGCCTCTACAAGCTGCCCGTGTGTGGGGCGCGGGGCATTCAGGGAGGCGCAGGTGCTGAAACCTCCCTTCACCGGCCCGGTGCAGCCCAGGCAGGATACTACCTCATTCTGCTGACCTAACAAGTCACCACCGATCATTTAAAACAGCTGGTGTGACAGCCCAGGCTCCAGATACAAAGAACAGCTTCTAGAGGGTGGGAGGGGAAGGCAGAGGGTGTAAAAGGGAGGAGGCGTTTGCTGTCTGGGGGGGGGGTTATTTTCTGCCAAAGCCCCACTGCAGCCCATCACCAACACCTGCTTCCTCAGCGAAGCCCACATTCCCACGGAGAATTCCCACTGAAACCCACCACTTTTCCTGCCCACCTGCCCCATCTTCCCGAGTCTGTCCTCTCTGGCCTCGCTGAGCTCAGCAGCTGAATCTTTCCCCACAGAACAGTCGTCGACAAAGTCCCATCTCCTCTCTCTTACCCTCCCTGTTTTTTCCCATCTCCTCTCTCTTACCCTCCCTGTTTTTTCCTTCTCTGTTTTTCTGCCCTCTCCCTCTCCTCTCCAAAGCCCAGAAAGCCTCTAAACAAGTCACGGGTAGTAAGGTTTGGTAGCTGATAGAACTGGGTACAGGGCAGGAGCCACAGGAATGAGTCTCTAATGGTGGAATGTTAGGTACCAGACAGCTAGATCTGTTGGGGAGAAGGATGCTATTTGGTGAGCAGCGGCTTTCTTGGTGTCTTTGAGGTCACACATAGCTGGTCCCAATTCTCAGGGACATAAGGTCGGCCCCAAACCCAGGATGGGATGACAGAGCAGGTGCACACCAAATAACCTCCTGGAAATGAGTCAAGAGCCTGCCTGGGGAAGCCCAGGATGTGTGTGGCGAGGGAGCCACTGAAACACCAGCTCCGCCCAGAGGCAGGGCTTGGGGGAGATGGGGTTACATCTCCATCTTGTACTCCTTGGGAATCTGAGCTCAGTCTGTGAGCAGCTCTGCTATAAATTTTCACACCATTCCCCCCCCAGTCTGAGCACCACTTCAGAGGGAGGCACCTGGCTCAAGTTCAATGTCTAAGAGCCGGGCTGGAGGCCGGGACCAACAACCAGCGGGGGAAACCAGGACACCCCCAGTGAACCCAACGCCATCACTGGCGGCTGGTTTTACAGATGAGGAAACAGCCGTCTTGCAGTTTGGCAGCTTGGCCAATGTCACACAGTTAGGTGGTGACTGGGCTGGGTGTGGAGTGCATTCTCCATCACAACTTCTTCCAGTCCAGTGTGAACAATCTGGCTCTACCCCCCACTTTTCCTCAGCACCACTCACAGAACCCTGACTCACAAGCAATCCTCACCAGGATTCTGTGCTTCTCCTAGCTAGCTTCTCCTCACTAGTTTCTGCCAGGCTAGACATGTGTGGACACAGTAGCCCACCACACCCACAGCCCTCAGCACACCTGCTGTCTTCCTCGTGGTGAGAGGGAGGCTGAGGATGGGCCATGCCAAGCTTGGGACCTGGCGCAGAAGAGGGATGCCCTCAGCCACCCCCAGGTGCCCAGTTAGCAGGGATCTGAGGCCGAGCTAGCACTTCACAGGCAGGCAGCAGACACCACCAGGAAGGGCTGTTGTGGGGTAACACGGGGCGGGGGTAGTCTATCAGAGATGCTCATGGACCTCAGATGTCCAGAAACCAGGACATTAGATGTAAACCGGAGTCTCTCAATCCCCACCGCCAGAAAATCCAGGCGGTTAATTCATCAGCCTTGGGGGGTCTGTGGAGAGAAGGGAATGGGTTGCAGATGGCCTGGAGGGGGGCCCAGCTTGTGTTCCCTGAAATGGAGAGGGAGCATGGGCAGACCCTGGTGACGGGCAGAGTATGATGTCTGTCAAATAGGACTGGCTCTCGCTCACAGACCTTGTCCTGGATCCTCTCTGAAAATCCAGTGCAAAGTGACGAATCCCTTCCCTTCCCGGAACAAGAGTGTTCTCTCCCATAAAAGACAGACCCCTGGGAGACCCCTGGGAGCATGCCGCTCAGCCTGGGTAGTAACAACACGAGCCTCAGTGCTCTCCAGTAGGCACCTGGGAATCATCTCAAAAATCTTTTTGTGACCCAAGAAGGGATCATTTGATTTCACTCTAGAATTTTTAACAAGCAGCACCTTTATCGTTGTCCCATTAGGATGAGGACAAAGAGATCAAGTAAGGAAAACGAAGGGCTTGGAGCGATTGGGGCAATATTTTGGGGTGTGCCTGGGGGTTGATATCTCATACCCAGCATCTGCTGCCCCGTTGCAGACTTGCCTGTCCCCTGAGCCCATCTCTGCTCCCCGGCACCTAAAGACACTTCCTCCAATCGACCGCCCTAGACGCTGGGGGGCTAGGCGGGAGGGGTCGCCGCAGGCAGATGTCCTGGGGAAAGTGCGCCCCCCACCCCACAGGCCTCACTGCCGGGAGTTCGGCAGGCAGTGTAGACTGACAGTCCTGCTCAACAGGTGTTGGGGGCTTCCCCTCTCTACAGCATCCAGAGAATGTCTGCCAGGGGCAGGGGCATTCAAGTCTGTGCTGGGAAAGTGTGGCTTTGGAGTGGTTGAACTGCCCCGTCGCGTCTGCAAGGAGGAGGTGTCATCACCTCCCCTTGCCTGCCCCCCCTACACACACACACAAACACACACACACACACACACACACACACACACACACACACACACACCGGACTCCGCACAGGGTCCCAGGATGCGCGCGCGGCGCAGAGGCTGAGCCACCGGCCGGTCGCTGACCGCCCCCTCCCCCGACCCCCAGGAGGGGACAGCCGGCCACCCCGCTCTTCCCCGCTCCTACCTCGCCCGAGCTGCTGCGACCCCCGGGCCGGGGGGGAGGTCCCTCGCGGGCTGGGCGCGCTGGGCCGGAGGTACCGCGCAGGCTGTCCTGGCGCGCCCGGTCAGGTCCGCCTGCCCAGCTCCGCGCCAGTGACCGTGGCCGCCGCCGCCGCCGCTCGAGCCCCGGACCCGGAGAGGGAGCGGGGGCGGGGCCAGGAGTCGGGGCGGGGCCAGGGCGGGGCGGGGGCGGGGCCCCAGACCCCGCCCCGAGGCTGCAGGCGGGTGTTAGGACCCAGTGGACACTGCCTTCCGCCGCCAGAGGTGAGCCCCGCAGCGAGAGCACCCTCGTGGGAGTTGCGGGTGCAGAGCTGGGGCTGCGGTGGGTGGGGGAGGCCTTCGAGGCCGCCGGGGGTTTGGCCCAGAGCTGCCTGGAATCGGACTTGGCTTCCAAAGCCGCCGATGATGATTATGCGAACCAGATCACCTGCCGGCTGGTATTTACTGAGCACTTTCTGTGCGCCAGGCACCAGTCAAAGCCCCCAAAGTCAAGTCATTTCACCCGCACAGCAATCCCACCTCGCGGATGAGAGGCCCGAGGCACGGAGATGCAGTGGGGTGCCCGGGGACGCACACCTGGGAAAGCCCAGAGCAGGGGGTGTGGCGCAGGCCTGGCTGGTTCCAGGGTCTGCGCTTTTAAAGTTTCCTCATGCTTTTCTCCTGCGTGGTATTAAGCAAATCGTTTGCCCCTCTAAACTAGAAAACAAGAGTTCTATGCAATAAATGGTAGCACTTAGCAGGTCGTGGTGGTGCATGCCTGTAAACCCAGTACTTGGGAGGCTGAGACAGGAGGATTTCAGGTTGAAGCCAGCCAGCCTCAGCAACTTAGTGAGACCCTGGTTTTAAAGTTAAAGCAAAAAAAAAAAAAAAAAAAAAAAGGAGCTGAAGGCGCAGCTCAGAGGTAGGTAGAATGCCCCTGGGTCCCATCCCCAGTACTAAATAAATAAATAAGAAAGGCACCCAACACTTTCAAATTTCTTCTTTCCACAGCTTCTCTATCCTCTGCTCTGCGCATGCAGTAGGTGCTCAATAAATGTTTGTCAACCAATGGCTGATCTGAAAGCTGCAGCTGGAGCCAAGTTGGCTGATAGAACCTGAGGATTCCATTTCCCTGGCTTAAATATTTGCCGGGTCTTTATTTCTCTGAAATAGCAGCCAGCCCCATCCCTCCCTCCCACAAGCTGTGCAGCTTGCGGGGAACCAGCTGCTTCTCTTCCTGTGGGGGGGAAGGGCAGCCTCCGGGGGTGCTTGGCCCAGATGTAAGCTCCCGGCCTGGGAAGCCTCCAGTCCAAGGTCTACAAAGCACCTACAAGCTACAAAGCAGTCAGAGATGTGGCCTGTATGTACCGGTTTGGGTGCAAAAGTGGGTTGTCAAGGAATGAGCTGTCAACAGCGAACTGTAAAGCCTTGTCCTTACGGGAGTCCCTGTGTGCTGCTGTGGTCTCCTGACTCCGACGGCAGCAGAGGACAGTGACAGATGTGAATGGGTCGTGTGCAATTGGGCAAATTAAAAGTTTTGGAAGGACTATGTCTGGTTTCTATTTATAGCATTTTAGTTCTAAACAATTGCCAGCTCTTTCTCTCTCTTCTCATCTATCCCAGGAGTGCTTTCCCCGGCCCCCCAGAATTTCATGATGGAGAAGCCTCATCCTGCTGACAGGTGTCCAAATCTTCCAGCTGGGTTGGGTGCCCACCTGTCTCGAATTATCAAGCATCATTGCCGGGTGTGGTGGCGCACGCTTGTAATTTCCGTGCGTGGGAGGCGGAGACAGGAGGATCATGCTGGTTCGAAGCCAGCCCTGCTGGCTTAAGAGACCCTGTTTCCAAAAATAAAAAAGTATAAAATAGGTCTGGGAGTGTGGCCCGGAGGTAGAAGGGCTTCCAGGAACCCCAGTACCACCAAAAAAAAAAAAAAAAAAAAAAATTATCAAGCACCATCCATCATTCCCAAACTCTTCCAAATATGCTAATTCCCTCTGGCTTGCCCTCTTCTCCACTTAAAAATCCCCTGTCCATCCTTCAAGACCTTAATCAATTTGCTCCTCTGGCCCAAGAAGAGTTCATTTCTCTCTCCTCCTCTGGGCCCAGGAGCCTCTTGTCTAGCTCTCACCAGGATGACATGGATGTACTTACTGTCATCTCTTTGACTAGGATATAAGCTCCTTAAAAGCAGCAGGTCTGACACATAGTAGGTGCTCAGTTAACATTTACTGAATGAATGACTAAGTTGGATACGTTTCTCTGAGATGAAAGTTGTCAAGAAGAAATCCATCCGCCAAACAAAAGTACAGGCTGAGATGGATCGGTGATATGGAGAGAGGAAAATAGGCTATGCCTATTTATGCAGTTAACCTTAGATCTGAAATGAGCATTTCCAGAGAAAGCCTGCAAAACTGGCCCGGGATGCGTGTCCTCCAGAGTCACCTCTTTGGGGCAGCAGCGTTGTCCTCAGGCAACTGAGAAGTAGGTCTGTGGGGGAGAGGCGGCCATGCTGCCTGGAGAGAGCTTTGAAGGAAGGGCAGCTGGGGGTGGGGTGTCCTCTCAGGAGCCATTTGAGAGATACCGGAATGCCACTTGCTCCCAGACAGGCCCCTCTTTGACCACTGTGGCCCTGGTCTCTGAGTCACCACGACAAAGTGCATATCAATTGCCTTTCAAAGACACTTTTTATGGGGAAAACGACTTTTCAGGGGTGCTCACAGATACTGTGTGTATGTGTGTGTGTGTGTGTCAAGACCCATGTGGTTGAGAGAAGAGGTGTGGATTAGATGGGATGGGGTCTTCAGTCTGGCTCTGCCCCTAACCAGCTGCATGAATTCAGATAAGGTACTTCACACTCTGGGTTTTAGGGTACTCCTCTTTTGTGTGTGTGTGGTACTGGCGATGGAACCCAGGGGCATTCTACCTCTGAGCGTCACCCCCAGCCCTATTTTTTATTCTTTATTTTGAAACAGGGTCTCACTGAGTTGCAGAGGGCCTCACTAAGTAGCTGAGGCTGGCTGAGAACTGTGATCCTCCTGTCTCAGCCTCCCAAAAGCTGGGATTACAAGCGTGCGCCACCACACCCAGCTCATTTTTTTTTAAAAGCATAGGACTGCATTGTAATTTTTGCATTTGAGCCCATATGGCTGCAGTTGGTGCTGGGATGAATCCCAGCCTCCCTGGGGTATTGAGATCCTTCAGGGAGGTTCTGTGTGCCCAAAGGCCTGACATGTAGTAGGAGTCGCTTTCCTTCCCTTGGGTCTGGTTGGGAAGGATGAATGAGGTTCAGCAGGACACCGTGGCCGGGAGGGAGCTCAGAGCAGAGGGAGCAGCTGGGGGGGGGGGGATAAAATTTCATTCAGGGAAGATCAGATGGGCTGGGACAGCAAGAGGAAGAAATGAAACTGAAGACACAGACTGGGGCCAGCCTGGGAGCGGCCTACTGGCTTTCCTGTTTGTTTATATTGAATTCAGGGGGGAGGTATTCCGGCCCCAAGCTGCACCCTCCAGCTCTTTTTATTTGGAAACAAGGTCTTACCTCCTGTCTCCATCTCCCAAGTACTGGGATTACAGGCATGTGCCAGTGCGCCTGGCCCTTCTGGCTCTTAAGGAGTGTGGACCCCGGGCCTGTGAGCAGGGACGGGGGAAGGGAAGGCGCGTGGGCATGGAACACCAGCAGCCTCAGCCCCAGCTGGGCCGTGGCTTGCTGCAGATAATGAGACAGGCGGAGATGTTGTGGGCGGGAGCCCGGCTCAGAGGCTGCCAATACTGGCGCCTGCTGGAAACGCCGTTGTAGACATAATGGGAAAATCCTGTAGGTGTAAAAGTCGGCAGCTGCGCTTGGGGACTTGGGGACTCCGGGCCTGATGAATAATGGAGCAGCCCTTTCTCCTTGGGTGTCTTTTTCTATCTTTTCAATAATTCATGCATTCCCTGTTGGTTGAGGAGTTAAAAAAAAAACAACCCTGCTTTCTCTGAATCCAAGGCCAATTTGAGCAAATCTGGTGGCTTCCTGTGTTAGGACTTGATTAGGAGTGCACACACATGTGTGCGTGCGTGCATCTGGCTTTGCACACGCACCTCTGCTTTGCATCCAGGCCGAGGATGATGACCTCAGCATCCCCCTAGCTCCCGGAAGGGGAGGCCGTGACATGTGTCACATTCAGGTGAAAGCTTGCCAGCCTATTTATTCTCCCTGCCTCTGGGATTGTGGCAGCAGGCCACATTTTCTGCCTGAATTCCCAGGTAACGATGAGGAAGAGGTAAAACTTCCTGGCTGACCTCTGATAGACGCATGTCATGATGGAGAGAAAGAAAGTTCATTTGCAGCCAGGGCCGTGTGCATCACCCTCCAGGGCGTGATCTAATCTGGTCCCGTCTCCCTCCTTCCCTGTCTCACACTGTCTGGTATGCACTGACTCCTTCTCCTGCAATCAGGCTACACTCTCAGTGTGATGAGAAGGGGGCCGGGGGACCCCAGCCTCCAGGTGTCGGGGGTCTTCAGTGCCAATGCAGGATGGCTGGTACCAGGCGGACGAAGGCAGTATAGGACCATCCAGCTTCTCCGCGGACCCAGGGCAGGTTTGAAATGAGTGTGACCGGAGGGTGTTCAGGCGTGTGAGGGCGTGTGTATGGGGCTGGGGGAGAACAAAAGGGCCCAGTGAAGACAGGAGAGGGAGGGCGGGCAGCGCTGGCCACGGCCTCAGCAGAGGAGCGCTCCCAGCGGCAGAGTTATTGATAGAGGGTTGGTGAACAATCATCCCCTTAACACCTGTTGCGACCACCATCAACGACATGCTAAGTGCCGTCCGTGTGCTAGCGCGCATGGTTTCCACAATAAGGCTGTAAAATAGGGTCTTCCTCCTCCTATTTCCACCTGAGAAGTGGTGGTTGAAAGAGGCGATTTGAGCCGGGCGTGGTGGCGCACACCTGTAATCTTGGTACTTGGGAGGCTGAGACAGGAGGATTGCAGGTTCAAGGATAGCCTCAGCCGTGTACCAACCACTCTCCGTAACCCAGTGAGACCCTGTTTCAAAGTGAAACATAACCCAAGGGCTAGGGGTCTATCTCTAAGGTAGGGTGGCCCTGGATTTAATCCCCAGTACCACCACAATAAATAAAATAAAATAAGCGATTTGAGGAAATGGCCTGACTACCGTGCACAGGAGGAGCGGCAGGTCATCCCTCACCTGGAGTGGGAAGGAGTGGGTAGGCGGAGACCTGTCCAGGGCCACACGATCCAGACAACGGGCAAGGGGAGGGCTGGGGGGACAGGGTGATTAGCCAAGAGACTTGAGGAATACTGGGCTTCTAGAAATAAGAAACAGATGCTTCGTTCTTCCTCCGAGAAGGCCTAGGTCCTCGTGGGGCACTTCCTGGCTCAGGAGACCAGGCGGTAGGCTGCGCTTGTGCGGCTCGGCCTCCAGGTGAGGTCACCGCACACCTCTCTCCTCTCCACTTCCCACTGAGCGCCTCCCTGCTCCGGGCCTGGCAGGTGAAGGGCGAGTCCCTCCCTCCTGGGCGCAGGCTCTCCGCATCCTCGCAGGCTGCAGGCTCTCCCGCATCCTCACATCCTCAAAGCAGCAGAGTGTGAAGCCCCGGAGCGTCCACATGGCTGGCCGCCTGCCTGCGTCCCTGCCAGGTGACCTAGCAGTGGCTTATTTTCCTGGAGGCCATTCTCCACACCACCCTCCCTGCTCCCCCAGGCCAGCTGTGCGGCCTCCACGCTCGTACTTTATCCCCTTGGTAACTAGATCATTACTTCTAAAGCGGCTCCGAGGTCAGCGGAGCCCGTCCACACAATGCAGACACCTCTGTCTTGACTGCTGAGAAAGTTACAGGAAATGGCGTGGAATGAACGCCCGAGGTGGAGCTCCACCCCGCAGGGGCGAAGGCGCTCGGAGTGGTCAGCACCTGGACAACTCCGGTAGGGCTTAGTACTGGTGGTTGGAGATCTTTGGGAAAGGCGTTTATAGCCTGCAAGCGCCACACCCTTCCATGTTCTCTGCGACTCTCTCTCTCTCTCTCTCTCTCTCTCTCTCTCTCTCTCTCTCTCTCTCTATTCCTCTCTCCTTCCTTGTTCCCTTGGGCCTCAGGAAGACAGCAATCTCATCTGATAAATCAGTCCGCACTGGCTTCAGTGCTGATCACGCAGTGCTAACCAGAGAGGGTTAAACAGGCCAGGCGGCTGTGCAGAGGTCCTTTGGGAGTTCCAGAGGGTTTGGCGCAGAAGCGAGACTGCAGTGAACATAAACCCAGCAAGCTTCTCAGCAGCTCCAAGGGAAGGGAGACAGCTCAGCTCGCCAGAGATGGGGACGGCAGAGCAGCCTCCCCCAGGACAGGCTGCATGGGGCTGACCTCACCACAGGGCGCAAGGTGCAGGAGCGCTCCCACACCAAAGCCAAGAGCTCTGCAGGGTGGGATGGGGTGGGGATGGGAGAGGGGAGAAAGGGAGACAAGGAGATGAGAGTATTTCTGTATATTTTAGAACAAAGAAAGCAGGAGCAGGCTGGGGCCACCTCCCCAATTACCTGGCTTCTGGCACGACAGAAAATGGCACCTTAAATAGTCCTTCCCTAGCTTTGAAGTTCACACAAAAAAGCTTTTAAGTATATGAAAGACGTGGTTTGCTCAGCAGGCAGCATCTAAGAAGGGAGCCGTGTGTGCAGCTGAGGGCCAGCAGGTCAGGGGGCAGATGCCCCCCCAACCCCCCCCCCCCCTGCCAGCTGCGAGTGTCTTCAGCCCCAGGTCTGCTTAAGGGATCCTTCAGCTCCCATTTCGCATGTGACTTGAGTATTAGTGGATCGCAGTATCCTTGGGGGTCCTGGAACCAATCTCTCCAGGACACCGGGACAGCCATACAACCCTTTCTTACACGCAGCATACTGTATTTGAGGCTCATCCACACTGGGGCTTTATTCTTTTCCATGACTGAGTGATATTCTCTCACCTGTGTATGCATTGCAGTTGGCTTCTCCATTTATCCATCACTGAGCGTTTTTATCGATCCATTTTGGGGCTATTGTGAATAGTGCTGCTATGGACACAGGTGTGCATGTGTTTTTCTGAACACCTGTTTTCTGTTCTATTGGACATACCTTGGAGTGGAATCGGGCCTTGTTGCTTTGCCACCAGCTCTGGCTGACCTTCCCTAGCAAGCCAAGGGCCGCGTGAGCTTGGCTCTAGGAGGCAGGGTCCCCTAGGAGCAAGGCAATTAGGTCTTTCAGAAAACTGGCTTGAGCTGGGCACTGGGGTGCATGCCTATAATCCCAGTACTTGGGAGGCTGACACAGGAGGATCACAGGTTCACAGCCAGGCTCAGCAACTTAGTGAGGCTCTCAGCAATCAAGTGAGACTCTGTTTCCAAATAAAAATAAAATAAGGGTGGGGATGGGGCTCAGAGGTAGAATGCCTCTGGGCTCAATCCTCAACACAAGAGAGAGTAAAGAAAGAAAGAAAAAGAGGAAGGAAGGAAGAGAGGAAGGAGGGAAGGAAAGAAAGAAAAAGAAAGAAAGAAAGAAAGAAAGATGAAAGAAAAAGAGAAGATGGGTCTGCTTTGGGTTATCTGGAAGCTCCCAGTTTCTGGGAACTTTGATGAAGAGTAACTCTCTCAGCCATCACCCATAACGCCCTTAGATTCTGCTCTGCCCAGGAATAGAAAGACCCCCATTTTCTCTCTCCCTGCCATCTGCAGGAATGTGCCTCGGATTGCCCAGCAGAGTTTCTGCCTTTGGTAGGAGAGAGTGGAGTGGGCTCACAGGTGGGGGTGGCTGACTCCAGAACTCCAGCCCACCCCTCCGCGCTCTGCCCTGCAACCTGTAACTCATTCAAGGCGCAGCGCCTAGGTCAGCACCCAGCAGGGTAGGAGCATGTGCTTTGGAGTAAAGTGGCCTAAGATTAAATCCAGTCTCTGACAGAGACTGTCCCGCCCTTTAAATTACCTGATACCTTGCAGTTGGGGCCGCAGCGAATGGAAGTGGGCACGGTGCTCAAAACGCCCATGTGGAGGGACTGTGAGGGATGCTGGACACCGTGCAGGCACCCGGCGTGGCCCAGGACAACGGGTAAGATTCAGGTTTTTTTAAATTTTTTTTTTAGATCATGTTTTTTTTTTTTTATTGGTGCACTGTATTCATACATCATAGTAGGATACATACTTTTGTAGACATACTTGCACACTTTTCCCAGTCAGCCCCCACCCAATCCCCACCCCATTCTCTCCCTATCCCTCCCTCCCATGCTTGGCTTAGTAGTTGACATCTAGTATTATGGCAATTTATCTAAAATTAAAAATGATAATCTCACATAACAGTTTCATTTGTCTGATACCAAGCTTTTGATGACTTAAAGATGACATTTCAATATTTCTTTTTGCTTTCTTTCTTACCAGAGAATATTTTTTTCTATTTTTTAGGTGAAACTATCATATATTTACATATTTATTTTTCAGAAAAAAATCTATCCTAATATGGAATATGGAGTCTAGGTACCCAAAACGATCTTGAAAAAGAACAAAGCTAGAAGATATATATTTTCTGATTTCAAACCATATAAAGCTACAATAATTGAAACAGTGTAGTACTATTCTAAAGGCAGATATATAAACCATTGGAGTTAAATAAAAGCCTAGAGCTAAATTCTTCCCTATATTGTCAAGTTATTTTTGACAAGGTTTCCACGAACATTTGGTGGTAGAAATGATAATCTTTTAACTAAATATTGTTAAAAAAATAATAATTACATGGAAAAGAATAAAATTGGACCCTTACCTAATCCCATATACAAATATTAACTCAAAATAGATAAAAGATCTAAATATAAATCTTAAGACTATAAGCTTTTAGGAGAAAATCTGGGTCATTAAACCTCACAACATTGAAATTGGCAGTGATTTCTTGGTTATGATTTCAATGGCACAGGCAACAGAAGCGTATACAAACTCCCTAAAAAATCAAAAAAATATTGTATATCCAAAGACAATGTAAACAGAGTTAACAGTTACTAATAGAATGGGATAAAATATTTCCAATTGCTATATCTGAAGGTATATTAATATTCCAACTAGAGATGCTAAAAATTAACAACAATAGAGGCAAACAATACCCTTTAGAGATAGGTAAAAGACTAACATAAATAATGAATCCACAGATAACCAATCTTAGTTGTCTGTTGGATGGAAAATCTTGTTTCTGTAGTTCTGGTGTGTGTTACCTATTTCTTCTTTGTAGTTAATCTCTTTGAGTATTTTCTCTAGCGCTGGTTTTGAAGACATAAATTCCTTCAGTTTCTGTTTGTCATGGAAGCTTCTTATTTCTCCATCTAATTTGATAGAAAGTTTTGCTGGGTAGGAAATTTTTGGCTGGAAGTTGTTTTCTTTCAGAATTGGGAATATGTTATTCCAAGCCCTTCTGGCTCTCATGACTTGGTTTGGGAAGTCTGGAGTGATTCTAATTGGTTTGCCTCTGAATGTCACTTGGCCCTTTGCTTTTGTTGCCTTTAAGATTCTCTGCTTGGCTTCCACATTGGTCATTTTGACAATTATGTGGCGTGGGGATCCTCTTCTCTGATCCTGTCTAAAGGGAGTTCTATAAGTTTCCTGGACCTGTGTATCGGCCTCTTGCTCGATGTCTGGAAAATTTTCTGCTATTACTTCCTTGAAGAGATTGTTGATCCCTTTGGTTTCACTTTCTTTTCCCTCCTCTATTCCAATTATTCTTAGATTAGCTCTCTTAAAATGGGCCCATATTTCTTCAATATCAGATTCCTGCTGTCGGATATTTTTTTCTAGATTAGAAACTATGCGTTCATTTTTGGATTGCTCATCTTCTAAGAGTGAGATTCTGTTCTCCATGTGTTCTAATCGGTTGTTTGTGCTTTGAATTGAGGCCTTTACTTCATTAATTGCATCCTTTATCTCTTTTTGGCTCTCTCTGAGTTCTTTTCGAAGCACCTCTATTATTTCTACAGTTATTTTCCTGATTTGATCTTCTAGAAATCTCTGATTTTCAGTTTTATCGGGTTCTGATGTTGTGGGGTTGTGTGCATTCATTGCTCCAGTATTATTCCTCTTTCCCATGATTTCAGATGTTTGTGCCTTCTCTGGGTTCTTCCCTTGGGTCACTATGACTTCACTTAAGGTGTTCTGGATCTCTAGTCAGTAGTATCTCAGATCCCACTACTCCTTTACTGGGTTTTATCACAGAGTCTCCGACCCAGAGAGTCGATAGAGGCTGCTTTAGACTGTGGGGGGTGCCAGGTTGCACGTTCTCCTATGGTGTGATATCTCTGCCACCGCCCCTCCCCCACTGGGTCAAGTCCCAGGGATTTCTCCTCTGTGGCCCGCAATTTGACTCACAGTTCTTGAGTACGCAGATGTAGCTGTACTGGCCTCGCTGAATTCGGTGCTGCTGCCGCCGGTGGCAATATGGCGCCGCTGCTACGCCCTCGGCTATGGGGCTGGCTTTTTCTTCTTGGTTTTGATTTCGACTCTGAATCCCTGCAGCGTGTGCTGAGCTCGGCCACTGGGAGCTTTAGACGCTCTCTGCTTGGAGAAATCCCGCCTGGCTGTTCCGCAGTGGCTCACCTCGGCTTGCTGTAGCCGTCCCGTGAATTCGCCGGTGCCGCCGGCAGTATGGCGCTGCTGCCGCTTCTGCCGCGTCCTTGGGCGCGAGGCCGGTTATCTCCTCTGTGGCTCTGTTCTCAGTCCGCTTTCTCTCTGGAGCCTGGTGATTTTTTGTTTCACTGGTGATGGTGTTTTCTGCCTATGAAAGGCGCTGATTTTGTGGTAATGGAGATTTGTTGTTAGCGGGGCTCTTAAGCCCCGCTTTTCTCGGTCGCCATCTTCCCGGAAGTCAGATTCAGGTTTTAGTGCGTGTTCAATGACAAATCCCTGCAGCGAGGGGCCCGTGTCTCCAGATCCTTCCCAGCCTTCTATTAAAGGGCCCAGCACTGTCCGGAGAACAAGCCTTGGCAGCAAGAGAGCACCAGAGGGGCGGGGAGGGGACAGTGGGAAGATAGCTTCTGGGCACTGCTGGCCATGGGATGACAGCCCTCAGGACTTAGTCATAGCGACTCTGAAGTCCACCGGTGCGTGCGCTTCCAGGGCTAGTCTGTATCTAAGCCGTAGCCAGGAAATGTTACTAAGATCTCACAAGGCACAGAACTGACCCCTCCCCAGGAGTTAGAGAGGCACAAACATCAAGGTGGACATTTGTGCAAAGTTGAGCAACCTGGAAAGATGAATCATGGGAGTTCTGTGCTTGGAATGGGGGAGGGGCAGATCACAGAAGATGCTCGGGGTGAGGGGACCCTCCCTGCCTTGACCAGACTCATCATATGCACAGTCCTGGCTGGAATATCAGCTCTCCTTCCTTTCTCTCTCTCTCTCTCTCTCTCTCTCTCTCTCTCTCTCTCTCTCTCTCTCTCTCTCTTCTTTTTTGTTATGCTGGGGATCAAACTCAGGGGCATTCTACCTCTAAGTTATACTCCAGGCCGATTTTTTATTCTTTATTTTGAAGCAGGGTCTCAGTTGTGGAGGGCCTAAGTAGCTGAGGCTGGCCGCAAACCTGCGATCCTCCTGTCTCAGCCTCCCGAGTACTGGGATTACAAGCGTGCGCCACCACGCCCGGCTTCTCTCTCTTCCTGGTTTGGACCATTGGTTATTGGTCACTCTATCGTTAGGCACAAGTGACGGTTGCTCTTTAGAAGGACCAAAGCTCTGGGACAAAGGGACAGTGTTCTGCTCCTTTCAAATCCTGCTCAAGTCAGGGCAAGAACCATCCAGATGCAGAAATCACAGAGGGCCTTTGGAGCCAGATGACCCACCCAACCTTGCAAAATGATTACGCTGTATTTTTCAGTCTAATAAAATTTCCCAGCATCTCTTCCCCGGCCTTTTATCTTTTCTCCATAGTGAGTTTATTGGTTTTTTGTTCTGTTTTGTTTTGCTATAAATTGCTCTTGCCGTAGCCATGGGTTTCTGGGCTGTGATTCTTGGGGAAGGATTTCTGGAGAAACCACATGGAATAGTGCGGTCTCATATGAAAGGCCTTTGGGAGTTCTTTCTTTTTTGGTGCTGGGAAATGAACCAGGGGCATTCTACCTCTGAGCGACCCCACCCCCTTCCCGGGCTACTCTATATCTAAGCCCTTATTTTATTTTATTTTATTTTGGTGGTACTGGGGGAGAGGAACCCAGAGGCTTTCTACCTCCGGGCTATACTCCCAGACCTATTTTTTATATTTTATTTGAAAACAGGGTCTCACTAAGTTGCTGAGAGCCTTACTAAATAGCTGAGACTGGCTTCGAACCTGTGCGATCCTCCTAGTTCAGCCTCCCAAGCGCGGGGATTAAAACTGTGTGCTACCATGCCCGGTTAAGCCCTTCTTATTTTAATTGTGAAACAGGGGCTTGCTAAGTTGCTGGGGGTCTTCCTAAGTTGCTGAGGCGGGCCTCCAACCTGCCGTCCTCCTGCCTTAGCCTCCCAAGTACTGGGATAACAGGTGTGGGTCACCACAACCAGACTTAGGAGTTCCTGGGTGTCCACCTAGTTTTCCCTGGACCTGTCCATTGCCCAGAAATTCCCATAGGCCTTTTTGAAGCCAAGGGTGGGTCACAGATGTCCTCACCAGGGTTTTCTTGTGTTGAAGGCTCTTTCTAAAGGCAGCCATTGGTGAGGAGAATGGACTTCTCATAAATGGCTTACACCAATGAACATTCACCATCTTGGGGCCCTGGAGGACCCAGAGAGCATGTGGTTACCCCAGGACACCTTGATGTGGGCTCTATGAGCAAAGAGGGATAGGACAGAGTGATGGTAACAGGTAGCCACGGGCATTAAGGCTGTGTCAGAAGAGGGAGGTGAGCGGAACAGTTAACGCGTCTGCCCAAGCCAAGCATGGTGGCACATGCCTGTACCTGGCAGGCAGAGACAGGAGGGTTGCAAGTTTAAGCTTGGACTCAGCATCTCTGTGAGACCCTCAGTGACTCAGCAAGACCCTGTTTCAAAATAAAAAATGAAATAGGGCGTGGGGTAGGTAGAGCTGGAGACAGAATGCCTCTGGGTTCAATCCCCATTACCAAAAACTAAAAACAAAGACAAAAAAAAAATCCCCGAAACAAACAAAAAAAGGCATTGCCTAGCCAGGCTCCTTATCAGAGAGGACCTGCCTTTGTCCATCTCGCTGGCCAGGGGTGGGCTGAGGGGGCCAGGCCTGTCTCTTCTCAGCCGCAGATGCGTGGACCAGGGGTGAGAAGTGAGCCCACCAGCACATAATCTCACGGCCACATCCTCAAGCAGATCCTCTCAGGATAAGCACAAAGGGAGGCCCACTGGACGTGGAGGCTAAGAGGGTGACGGAGGCCGCAAGGGGCCCGGGGAAGGTGTGGTCATTTGAGAGCACAGGCAACTTGAGGAAGAAGAAAGTCACTCACAGGCTCTCTCCCAAGGACCTATATACAACATCCTTGCCAGGACAACATCATGGTGACACAGAACAGACCGGGGGCTGCCCTGGGTGATCGTGGGCTAGGGTGTTACAGGAAGGGCCAGCGACAGTTGGTTTTTTAGAACAGTTCCGAATCTTGATTGCGGTTGGTGGACACATGAATCTTTACATGTGAACATGTAATATACAGTGAATGTATGTGAACACTGGTGACGCCCCAGCAACGTCTGCAGCTGGGTCAGTGGCGACACTCTGTGTCCAGGTCCCGGTCCTGCTGAGCTGTGGTGATGTAGGGTAGCATCAACTGGAGAAAGTTGGCTAAAGAGTATACAAGAACAATCTGGATAAGTTTTACAAATTCTGTGTCTTGCATTATTATTATTATTATTATTATTATTATTATTATTATTATAGTACTGGGAATAGAACTCAGGGGCATTCTACCTCCAAGTGACACTCCCAGCCCTATTTTTTATTCTTTATTTTGAAACAGGGTCTCATTGAGTTGCAAAGGGCCTCACTAAATAGCTGAGGCTGGCTTTTTTTTTTTTTCCTAGAAATAATTTTTAATTCTATAAAGTAGTTCAATATGTCTAAAAATTTAGAGCACTTTGAGGCTGGCTTTGAACCTGTGTAATCCTCCTGTCTCAGCCTCCCAGATGCTGGGATTCCGTGCCCAGCTGTGTCTTGCATTATTTCAAAATAGCCAGCTGTGGTGGTACATACCTGGAATCCCAGTACTTGGGAGGCTGAGACAGGAGGATTACAGGTCTAAAGCCAGCCTCAGCGATTTAGGGAGACTCTGTTTCAAAGCAAAAAAATAAAATAAAATAGGGCTGGGGGTATAGCTCAGAGGTAGAACTTTTCTGGGTTCAATCCCCAGTACCACACATACAAACACTCTCTCTCTCTCTCTCTCTCTCTCTCTCTCTCTCTCTCTCTCCCTCCCTCCCTCTCTCCCTCTCTCTCTCTCTCTCAATAATTTAGAAAGAGAGCAAAGCTGAGATGCTTAAGTGAGTGGCTATAACTTTCAATGCTGTTTCAAATCCAGAGATTCCAGTGCCAGCCCCTGGCTGGGTCCATCTGTATTTACTGCAATCCCAGGAGCCTGCGTGGAGAAAACTCCGAATACCTAAGTATTTGTGTGCAATTTTGGTTATTTCTTTAGGAAAAAAAAAAAAGTCCCCCGAAGCAAAACTGCTGTATGCAGGCGCATTTTGAAGACTCTCATCACATAGCGCCCAATTGTGCTCCAAAAATATTGCACCAATTTATTTTCCCACCCACGGTAGGAGAGGAGGGCTGGCTTCCCTCACTCTTGCCAAAAAATCAGGCTTTAATCTATTAAGAAAGCTTTTAACCTTTGTCAAGTCGGCAGATAAAACACAGCGTCTCATTGTTCTTTTTTTTTTTTTTTCTTTTTCCTCCAGGAATCTTAAATTTTTTTCTTGGACTGAGT
Organism: Muscardinus avellanarius; assembly: GCF_963383645.1. Taxonomy (NCBI): domain Eukaryota; kingdom Metazoa; phylum Chordata; class Mammalia; order Rodentia; family Gliridae; genus Muscardinus; species Muscardinus avellanarius. The sequence goes on from NC_137802.1 coordinate 60,663,540, forward strand.
TGGGCCACATCATTGGCTCCTGGACGCCGGGTTCAGCTTCTTTATTGGTCGCCTTCAGGAAATTGCATTTCAATATTAACGTCCCTTAGTTGATGGCTAAAGAACGGCCATCTAAAATCTGCTACGGCATCCCGTCACTTGAGAAAAAGTTGTGGAATTTAGTGCTAGGAAAGGCTTTTGTTTTTGAGAACCATGTAACTGATCATTGCGGTTCCCAATTTCTTTTCTTTTCTCTTTTCTTTTCTTTTCTCCTTCTCCATTTTTTTTTTTTTTTTGGCTGCTAGAAAGTACAAAACTATCACATTCGCAGCCCAGTTGTGCCAGGGCAGTGGGGTACGTTGCAGACAAGCCAAAGAAAGTGTTTGAAGACAGTGTGCCAGGGATATAATTTCTTGAGAAAAGCTTAGGAGAGACCCGTGGCTGGTCCCAGAAGGGTTCAGCGGTGACAGGTGACAGACAGCACCTCCGTCCCTCACGGTGCTTTATCCAGTGGCAGCTGGAGGAGAGACACGGATCCTTTCCACAGTGTGATCAGTTCTGCGTCCATCCCCTCTCGGAGACGGTTTTATGGGCTTGGTGGTGATATCCTCAGCACCCTCTAGCTTAGTCCACTTGCACGACCAGCATCCCAAGGAGCATTCGCCCTGGTACGCGTGCAAGGAAGTAGCTTCTCCAATAAAAATTTTAAAAAAGAAAGGAAAGAAAGTAGCTTCCTGCAGATAATGCTAGCTTGCCCTGGTGTGTGTGTGTGTGTGTTGTGTGTGTGTGTGTGTGTGTGTGTGTGTGTGTGAGAGAGAGAGAGAGAGAGAGAGAGAGAGAGAGAGAGAGAGATAGAAGAGAGAATATCAGTGGCCTTTAAGATGATATGAGCTATGAACTGCCAGGTGTGATGGCGCACGCTTGTAATCCCAGCATTTGGGAGGCTGAGTCAGGAGGATCATGGTTCTCAGACAGTCTTAGCTTCTTAGTGAGGCCCTTTGCAACTCGGCGAGACCCTGTTTCAAAAAAAAAAAAATAGGGCTGGGGGTGTAGCTTGTAGGTAGAATGCTCCTAGGTTCAATCCCCAGTACTGCAATAAATAAATAAATAAATAAATAAATAAATAAAATTAGGGCTGGGAGTGTAGCTCAGAGGTAGAATGCCCCTGGGTTCAATCCCCAGTCTGTCTGTCTCTCTCTCTCTCTCTCTTTCTTTCTCTCTCTTTCTCTCTCTCTCTCTCAACACACACACACACACACACACACACACACACACACACACAGTATAAAAGAAGCTGGGTATGGTGGTGGCACACACCTGTAATCCCAGTACTTGGGAGGCTGAGACAGGAGGATCACAGGTCCAAGACCAGCCTCAGCAATGTGGTTCTGCCCTCAGCAACTTAGTGAGACCCGGTTTCAAAATAAGAAGGGCTGGGGGTGTAGCTTAGAGATAGAATGCCCTTGGGTACCCATGCATGCGTGTGTGCGTGCACACGCACACACACACACAGAGTCAAAGATACAGATCAATAGAAGACTCATTGGAATGCATTCGGGAGAAAGAGTATCTTCATCAGGACCCCATGGGAGACGCCGAGCCCGCTAGCAGATCCTGACCACAGAAACTGTGAGATAACGGTGTTTGCTCTTTGAAGTTGCTAAATGTTGGAGTAATTTGTTATACAGCAATGGACAATTATATGTAGGGTGTATGTGTGTGAACTTTGAAATGACCTATTCCTGGTACTCAGGAAGCTGAAGCAGGAGGTTCGCAGGTTCCAGGACAGCCTCAGCAAGTAGTGACGCTCTCATCAACCTAGCCAGACCCTGTTTCAAAATAAAAACATAATAGGACTGAAAACATAGCTCAGAGGTAGAATGCCCCTGGATTCAATCCCCAGTACCAAAACAAACAAACAAACAAACAAACAAACAAACAAAGCAACTGTAGAATCTCTTTCCTTTTGTCTCTGAGTATGTTTCAACATAAAATCATCTGCCCTGGAGAGGATTCTAGCCACGAGCCAGAAGCCGCCGGTTTGACTCCCTACCCACCTGATGATGCTGGCTCCGGGTCCTTCACTCCTGGGCACCCTGGGTGGAGGTGACAGGCCTCCGGCTGTTCCTGCGGCTGCCCCTCTCCTCTCTGGCCCTGGCGAGTCAGCTGGGGGCGGCTGCAGGGGACCTGCTGAGTTCTGAGAACTGTGCTGCTATTTTTCCTCTCTCCTCCCACGCCCAGCCAGTGCCAAAAGAAAAAGAAAGTCAGGAAATGGAGGGTGAGGGTGGGGGAGAGGCTGCGAAGGGAGACAGGACCCCAGGAGGGCTGGGGTCCCCTGCCCCCACCCCTGGCTACATCTTTGATCCTGGGCAGGCGGGGGTCAGAAAGACCAGACAACCTGGTGTCCAGCCTGACTGTTAAGTATCCAGTAGCTGGCTAATTATCCCGGGCCTCAGTTTCCCCATCTGTAAGGTGCGTACAGTGACTCGTGTCCCCTGGAGGTGCCAAGAGGGTTGGATGAGTTGATTATGTTCAGATTATACGTTAGGTGCTGGATGAGCGTGTGCCCTTCCTCCCCCACCTGTTTCTGCTTGCCGGTGGCCTCTCCTCCATCTGACTGCAGCCTCCCTGCCTCTCCCTGCAGGAGCATCGGACACAGCTCACGTTTCTGCCCTTGCAGTGGGCTCCGTTTGCTCACTTGGGTGTTGTTATTTAACTGGCCAGAACTTCCTTTCCTCTTCTGTATAATGGAGGAGGTAACTAGTTCTGTTGTGGGCTTGGAATAAATGTGTGTGAAGTAGGCAGGAGGAGGCTGCCGGGCTGCACTGGTATTTGCAGCCTGCTGTGTCTTTTGCGTTTGGCCGCTGCGTGTGCATTGTCCTCGAGCCCACGTCTGTCTGTCTAGCTCTTTCTTTCCTCTCGATGTTCTATTCTCTTCGCTCAGGCTTACAGCTGGCCCGCCTGCAGTGTAGTTATGGAATTAGCTCTTAGAATAAAGAATCCTGGGGAGATACCCAGTTCAGCCCAAAGCCCTGCTTGCACCGTCTGCAGGCAGAGCCCAGCTCCCTGCCACCAGCGCCTCAGGACTGGGACAGAGTGTGAGCACAGATGGCCTCTGCCTCTGCGTGAGCATCAGAACGCAACCACACGCACACTCCCAGAGCACACAGCAGGCGGGAGAGAGGATCAGGGTGATAAAGAACCACTCGAGTGAACCCGCAGGCCGACGTCGCCTCTACATTCTGGGCTGGAGGACAGAGACGGAGAGTGTGACTGGCTGGGGCATCAGCTTCCTTGTTTATTTTATTCATTTATTTTTTTTTTCCCCCAGTACTGGGGAACCCAGGGACATTGTACCTCTGAGCTACACCCCCAGCCCTATTATTCTGCCTTTTTATTTTTGAAACAAGGTCTCACTGAGTCGCAAAGGGCCTCGCTAAGTAGCTGAGGCTGTCTGCAAACAGCGATCCTCCGGTCTCAGCCTCCCAAATGCTGGGATGACAAGCGTGCGCCACCGCGCCCGGCTCCTTGGACGGTCTTTGTGCGTGCGTCTCTGTAGTCCGTGACTACCATGGACTAGTCGCGGCTTAGGCAACACCTTGCTAGGCTCACTGTGTTCTTGGAAGCCGTTCGTTCATCCACTCGTATGACAAACATGAGCCCCCTGACTTGCCAGCCCCGCTGTAGTTGCTGGCACCCAGCGATGAGTAGGAGGGGCGGGCGGCTGCTCTGGTGGAGAGCGCACATCTGCATTTCCATGCTCACCGGCCTTACCATCAGCCCATGTGCGGAGAGCCCGTGAGATTGTGCAATGAGAAATCAGGGGCTTTAAGCAGGGCAGGGACCTGCTCACACAAGGCCCTGCTGGCCACTGTGCGGGGAGGGCTGGGGAGGTCCAAGGGCACCTCGGCGGGACTGGGGAGGTGGATCCAAGTGGGAGGACTCAGGGTATGTTTTAGAATGGGGCTCTGGCCAGCGGCACCACAGGCATTGGGGGCGAGCTAATGCTTTGTTGTAGGGGGTCCTGGGTGCTCTAGGAGGATTAGCAGCATCTGGGGCCTCTTCCCACAGGATGCCAGTGGAGGCTCCCCCGCTGTGTGGACCCCAAATCTCCCCAGACATCGCCAAATGCCCCGACTGAGTGCAGCGGGTGTTCGTGGGCAGGTGGCATGGGAGGGAGCGACCACTCAGGACCAGTTGGGAGGGCCGGCTCCTAAGCTTCCATTATTGGGGGGCTCATAACACCCCCGGAAGGACACTCCCTGCTGCTCAGATTGTCTGGTGGCCTCTGCAGGGTGGGCAGACCAGCCATATTTGATCTCGTCTGCGCCTCTGAGATGCCCCAGGGTTGTCTCGGAGGCCCTCACAGCCCCCGCAGCTCTGAGGATGCTGCTCGGTGCAGGACGAGACCCCTTGCTCCATCCCACATGGCAGCAGCACGCTGGAGGAAGCCGAGGGTGTGCTCAAAAGCCTTCGCAAGCCTCTCTTCCTTCTGCAGCTCTGCTGGGAGTCACCACAATCTACACTCACATGTACTATTTTTCTCCCTTTGTATGGGGGCAGGGTTTGAACTCAGTGTCATTCTACTTCTGAGCTACACCCCCAGCCCTTTCTATTTTGAAACAGGGGTCTCACTAAGTTGCTGAGGGCCTAAGTGGCTGAGGCTGGCCGTGAATCTGTGATCCTCCTGTCTCAGCCTCCCTAACTGGGATTCCAGGTGTATGTTGCTGCGCCCAGCTTACAGGCAGTTTGGATATGGGGTGGGTTGAGGGGCAGTCCTGGGCTGGGAACTGTGGGGTTGGGGGGCTGTGTCGGGAGGGAGGTGGGCCTCAGTGGGAGGAAGCTGTGTGAGGGAGACCATCCCCAAAGGAGGAAATGGGCAAAGACAAACTCCCCCAAAGCTGATCCTTGGCTTTCAGACATTGTTTTTTAAATTCCCTCTGAGAGCTGGCTCTGGTGCACACCCATAATCCTAGACTCCAGAAGCAGAGACAGGAGGATCATAGGTTTGAGGCTAGCCTTAGCCATTTAGAGAGACTCTCAAGAACTTAGCGAGGCTTTCAGCAACTTAGTGAAACCCTGTTTTGAAATAAAAAATAAGCTGGGTGTAGTGGCGCATGTCTGTAATCCCAGTATTTGGGAGACTGAGACAGGAGGGTCACAGGCTCAAAGCCAGGGTCAGTGATTTAAGAAGGCTCTCAGCAACCTAGTGAGATCTTGTTTCCAAATTTAAAAAAAAAAAAAAAAGGAATAAGGCTGAGGGTGTAGCTGGGAGGAAGAATGTCACTGGCTTCAATCCCTAGCACCACACACACACACACACACACACACACACACACACACACACACACATAAATTCCCTTTGAAACACTAGAAATTTCTAAATGTTCCACATTAAAAAATTCCCCCAATTTCCACCCATAAATCAATAGAGGATGTAGGTCTGGGTCTATAAGTGGGCATGGTCCTGAGGCTGAATCCAGAGAGTGGGAAACAGGCTGTGTGAACTAGAGGGGCTGGATTCCCCTGGAACCCTCCATTCCTGTGGCAGGAGACCATCCATCCTTGGACGATGTTCTCGTCAGTTCCTGTGTGTCCCCTGCAGTTTGGGGGCTCAAGGATATAGGTCCCGTGCAAGCAGGGTCCAGACCAGTCTTTTCTCTGCTGTCTGACAGCTCAGGGGCTTGGGGAATGGTCAACGAGGGTTGCATGAAGGAGACGCCACTGCTGTATCCCAGGCACTGTTTGGGCTGTGATTCAAAGTATGCGATATTTTAAGGGGGAGAATAAAAGTGACTTTAAATGGAGAAGCATGCCGGAAACAGCTGAAAAGATAAACGTGTTCTGCGGGACGTGCCCAGAGTCAAATGCTATTAGACAAACACTTGAGGGGGACAAATTGCGGTGCCACAAAGGGATGCGAATGAGACGGAGCACACGGAGGAACGATCGTTATCTTTATTCATACACGCTTGCTTCCAAACTACAATTAATGTATCTAACAAAGCATATCATGCAAACAAAGATTAGAGGTTATACAAGTGGAGGGAAGCGATGCAGTAATTTACACATCCATTGCATCGGCTAGATCACCGAGCGTTATTTGACAGTCCAACAGCCTCTATTCTATCAGTAGATGCTTAGAAGGAAAACCTTCAACCTCTGTTCCTTCCTCCGTACAGATCTGGGGTCTTATACGATGATTTTCAATTAATGATTTTAACCTGGGATAGCCTTCACACATATGCATGCGCGCGCGCACACACACACACACATACACACATGTAGGAAAAGCAATCTCAAATGTTTTCGACCGTCTATAAAAGATACTTGGAAAGACCCTACAATTAAGGGTATGAGGTTAATTTTTAGAAAACCTTTCATCTCAAAATAGGAACTGCCTTCATGTATCATTTAGAATAGTCCACAAAACCCCTCGAGAAAAAGAATCACAGTCTTCCAGAAAGTATATTGACAAAAATCTACAATCGCAGGAAGAGAAGCTCCTAATGTTAAGCAGAGGAGTCAAAGACACAGTCATTGAATAAAAAATCAAAAAATGCAAAGCCGCCTTTTGTCTTAGTTTAGAAAATCAGGTTCTTTTTTTTTTTTTGTGGTACTGGGGATTGAACCCAGAGGCGTTCTACCTTTGAGTTACATCCCCAACCCATTTTTTTTGTTCTTTATTTTGAAACAGGGTCTCACTAAGATGTGGGGGGCCTCACTAAGCAGCTGAGGTTGGCCACGAACCTGGATCCTCCCGTCTCAGCCTCCCAAGTACTGGGATTACAAGTGTGCACCACCACGCCCGGCTAAAAATCAGGTTCATATAAAGAGGGCTGCGTGCCTATTTTCTGAAAAAGGGTTCTATCTATTCACATATGCAAAACAATTTTGAACAGGCCCGTCTGCCCCTTCCTCTTATTTCTTAGAATACTGAAGTATTTCTAAGTTGCCCAATGGGCAAGAATATCCTTATAGGGCATCTCTGAATTTTCACCAAATGTGAGAGGCCTGGGGACTAGCGGGGACTGGGGACAGAGCTGAGGAATCGTCCCCCTCCTACTGCCAAACGGTGGTTACAGAGTCTCAAAGAGCAAAGAGAGGGTTCTCGGAGACTCCAGGAATGCTATCTTACGGCTGCACTTCGAAGGAGGCCAATAAAGACAACTTTGCTACAATTAGAAAACGTCTGAATTTTAGGCAGTTGTCTCTACTGTCTACTAAAAACAGAGAACACCAGCTTCCACCTAAACATGCGGTCATTCCAACGTGGACGTCACGCTCACCGGTGTGGGAAAATCCTGCTCTGGGAATGCAGGACGGAGGCGCTCCAGCTGATCCAGCTGAGTCTTCCTACAGGCTCCAAGTGACTGGAATTTTATGAAATTGTCAGTAGCTTTATTTCAAAAACTCATGTTTAAAAGAATTGACTTATTAAATTTTCCTATAAAAAAGTACAAATAGCCCAATAGATTCAGTTGTTCTGTTGAAAGTAACAAATTAATCTCTTCTTTTAGGTTAAAAAAGTCTTTGGAACATGTGGGCTTTAGCACAGGTCATTGTAAGGCTGTTTGATGACCGAGTGTAACCTACCCCGATGAGAGAGAGGCACAGGGACAGGGCTCTGCGCCCGAGTAACCCTCCCGGCATCCCCACATTAAAGCATCAACAGAATCAGGGTTGGCATCACTTCTAGATGGCTGCCTTCATCCATCTGCCACTCAGCAGACCTTTCCCAACTTTCTAGATTTTTCAGAGAACAGACATATACCACATTCCCTTGGTTTGCTGCACTGGGCCCAAATGGGACTGGACAGGGAGTTGACAGTCAGCGTTGTTGTTGTTTTTAAAATAAACTATAGCCCAAACAGCTCAAGTAAAATGATTTGAAAAGTATTTCCCCCTGCTCTATGCCGACTCAGCAAGCAGTCACTAATAACCAGGGTCCCTTCTCCTTCCTTATTTCCCGCCACTGTCCCTGCAGCTCTCACGGTCACCGTCCTTTCAGGCTCTGGCTCAGCGGCACCCATTTCAGAAGCACGAATTGCCTGGAAGCCGTGTGATACGTGCATACAAGAAATAGGTGACTTTGTAAGACCAAAGTGAGAAAATCACTGTCAGATGGTGCTGCCTTTCTAAGGCTTTTAAAAACATGACTCTCACTTTCCTCCACCTTCAGTGCAGAGAAAACAAACTCCAGCCAAAAGAGGAAAAGAAGAAGAAAAAGGAGGAGGAGGAGGAGGAGGAGGAGGAGGAGGAGGAGGAGGGGAAAAAACAAAACCCTCCAATTTCTCTTGCTAAACAGAAGCAGGTGGGAGCCGCAGTGGGAGCTGCTTGGGTCCCTGTCGGCCATCCTCAAATCCTCAGCTTCCATGATGCTTCTCCACTTGGGGCTAGCGGGAGACTGGCCCTTTTGACTCTTAGAGTTTTTATTGTTTTTATGTGGGTCTGGGGATGGAACCCAGGGGCATTCTACCTCCGAGCTACACTCCCTGCCCTATTTTTTATTCTTTATTTTGAAACAGGAACTCACTGAGTTGAGGAGGGCCTCACTAAGTAGCTGAGGCTGTCCACAAACCGCGATCCTCCCGAATGCTGGGATTACAAGCGTGCACCACCACACCTGGCTGACTCTTAGGGTTTTTTGGGGAGGACTGTTTTGGTGGTACTGGGAATTGAACCCATGCCCATGGGGCTCCCCCACTGGGTAACATCCCCAAACCCTTTTTAAATTTTGAGGCAAGGTCTCATTAAGTTGCTGCGGCTAGCCTCAAACCTGCAATCCTCTTGCCTCAGTCTCTCAAGTATTGAGACTACAGGCATGCACCACCATGCCTGGTTCTCCTAAGCTCTTTCTACAAACCATTGTCTTTTCCATCAGATCAAATGTAATATCCTGGTGAGGACATTTTCCTCAGAATGTACACTGACCAGCAGGACTCCATGGATCAATGACCGAGTACCCTGTTCAAGATTTTTTTCTTTTTTGGTGGTACTTTCCTGGAAACCCTTCTACCTCTGGGCTAGACTCTCAGACCATTTTTATTTGGAAATAGGGTCTCTTAAGCCAGCAAGGCTGGCTTCGAACCAGCGTGATCCTCCTGTCTCTGCCTCCCAAGTGCGGGGATTACAAGCATGTGCCATCACGCCTGGCTTCCTGTTCAAGTTTTGAAGTTCAGAGTCCATAAAAGAGAACAGAAGATTGTTCTTTTCTGGACTGGCCCATTCTCTGTTCCATCTCTCCCTCCAATCAGGGACTTCCCAGCCCAGACTATGCCTCTCACCTAGGTTGTCTATTATAATTATATATTATGTGAACTTCAGGCAAATTAGAGTAAAAAAAACGAGGAGTGCTCAGCTGGGAGATGCTTCTGGGAGGAAATAAAGCAGCTTTCCCTAAGAACCAAGAGCTACTTTCATGTTGACTTATTCTGTCCTTCAGCAGCCTGGCTCTTCTGGGGATCTTGAATTGGGAGGTCTTGCCAAAGAGGTGCCCTCACAAGACTGGAATGGCAAAAGCCAGATGAAAGTGTGCAACCTCTGCAGAGTCTAACGGTAGAGGTGGGGTGGCTGTGCTCAGGGCTGACATGCTATTTGTCTCATGGAATTTGTGTGTGCTGGAGCAGACAGTGGGTCACTCGAGGCAGCAAGATAGACTGCATGTTTCTGGTCCAGGTACACAGCAAGAAGGGAGTCCTCCCTCCCTCCTTCCCATCCCTAGGTCTTCCAATAGTCACAGGTTGAGAGGAAGAAGAAGAAGAAGAAGAAGAAGAAGAAGAAGAAGAAGAAGAAGAAGAAGAAGAAGAAGAAGAAGAAGAAGAAGAAGAACAACAACAACAACAACAACAACAACAACAACAACAACAACAACAACACACACACACATACACACACACTCTTCAGCTCAGGTACCATGATGACACAGCAGGTGCACAGACATACCAGACATACTGGATTCAAACACTTTCACTGTCCCCATGAGGAAGAATGGTGGAAGAACCCAAACTGAAGATGACAGTAAGAAGCTAAGACAGAGTCTCATCTCAAAAATAATCCCCACAAACAAAATTTTGGTTTGCAGGTAGAATCAAATATATATATATATATATATATACATATATATATACACACATATGTAATAAAAGCCTAATTAAACATGTAAAGTAAGCCATTCATTTTTGAAAGTAGGTCTACATTAAAAAATTAATATTGTCAGATACAGTGCCAATGTGCAGGGCTGGGAAGGGGGCGGAGGGAAAGGGGAGAAAGCACAGCATTAAGGAAGTAAGCTAAAACTTAATCATAAAAGCAGATTAGAAACATGAGCCTTCACAAATATAACACAATTGTGTCTTATAAAATTATAATAATACTCTCTTTATAGTTGATACGATTATATCAATAATATAGATTCACTTATTAAGGTTTATTATAAACATGCAAAATTCATTGCATGATGCATCTGCGAAACATATTAAAATCCTTCTAGCAAGAAAACATCTTTGAGCTGATGAGCATCCAGGTGTCCTGAATCTACAGCTCCGGGTGTGTCATTCAACAGGAACTGGAAATGGGAACCAAAGCCATATTGGTTTTCATCCCTAAGTGAATGTCAAGGGCTAGAGAAGATGGGGAAACCAATCCGTAGAGATGGATGTTAGAGTCGACACTTGATTAAGTTACTGTACATCGTACTTTCATAAACGACACTGCAGCCTATTAAATAAATAAGTACAAAAGGGGCTGGGGCGTACACTTCAGCTTCTCGGGAGGGGAGACGACATAGGTAGCAAAATATCGGTGGAGGGGTTGGCTGACAACACTCATAAGTAGTGGCATGATTACTGATGGCACCCTGGATCGAAGAGTAATCTCCCAGAGATTAAAATGAACATACATACATACTGGTTTATCCTTGATCTGAAATGATTTCACATGCTTACAAAGTCCTTTGTCAATTTGGCCTCTTGAAAAGAACGCAAGTGTGGAGACAGTTATCAACCGAGTGGGGTAACAGATGATAGACTCACCCAATACTCATCTGAAGTTTTTTTTTTTAAACCACTGGACTATGATTGGGTTATGAAGTTTAGGGACAGTGATTAGATTCATCCTGGTCTCTCAGATTTTAGGGACTGTATCAAGGCAGAGAACAGAAGTGGTGGATATCTTGCAGCCTCTCCCACCCTCAATATCTCATCGCTAACTCTATGGGCTCCCGATTCTTTCATTCCAAAGACATCTTGGAGAGAGATTCTTCCAGCCTATTGGGCTGAGGCAGTTCACTCTACCATTTCTGGCTGGGGGATCCAGGTGGTAAAAATCCACAGATGGAGGGCTAGAATATATCAAATCGTACCAAAAAAGGGGGAGGGGAGTCTGTTTGCTTTCTAAAAAGAGTTAACCTACAGCCAGATGTGACTTCTACAGAGTTAACCTGGACACTGTACATTATGTCATCTTCCACTAAGATAATATTCTTGGTTGTAAGAGAGAGACCCTGAAAAGTTGTTGACATGTAGACTACCAACCCTATAATTTTCAGGTCTCCATGTGGAACAAGACACAAGGCCATGACCTTCAAATTTTAGAATTAAGGATTATTTCCCACTGCTGGGGGGAAGGGCCAGGGAGGTGTTTGCTCTCACTGGTGAGTTTCATACTGAACTCTGTAGGATTGGGTGCACAAACTGGGGGTTGACATACGAGAACCCTTCAAAATCAGACTGGTCTATGTTAGCGATGACCAGCTGATCCGGTGGCGTTAAGACAGGTTGCCCTCGTGTGAAGAACTTGTCAAAGTTTTCTGCTCCTTTGCCACACTGTGGAGAAAAAAAAGAAAAAGGAAGTGTCAGTAAACATTACGAATCACAGGGCACAGCTCTCGAAGGGCACTTCGTGGGGATGAGCGTGGCCCAGGGAAATTGGGCCTGTGTAAGCAGGAAGAATCTTGGAGGACTTGCAGGCCTACTGTAATCAGAAGCCAGGCACAGCGAAAACAGAGTTACTCTATTGTGAATCTTCACACTCCCCCCCACATTGAAGATCCCGGGTAGAAATGCACCATTGGCATTAAGTTAGCAACAAGGAGAAGCTTCTCTTATTCCATTTCTGCCTCACCGGGCAAGCGGAGCTATGAGCGTAGATGCTGCATGCACTGCGCCATGTTGAAAAGGCCAGATGTTGGCTGGACTGGATACAGGCAGTTGCTCCTAAACTGAGGAAGTGATGTTACTGCCCCGCATCTGGTTTTTTTGCAAACAATGTATGTGATGAAGCAAACTCTGTACATCTCTGCCTTCTCACTGGGGTTTTCTAGAATCTCCAGCCAGTAGGTGTAGTGGCAAAGGTGGGAGAGGCACTCCTGTGCCCAGCTGGAATTCTGCACATCTACACAGAGCCAGCACTGGCAGACAGTCCAATGTGGGACTCATTTGCAGGTGGCTTCAGGCTGGAAAGGGTTCTCACGGGTGCCTTGGGGAGGTGGAAAAAAGCCTGATGTCTTTCTCAAATAGTCCTCTCCTTCAGGGTCTACCAGGGCACTCTGTGCAAATGGGGGTGAAACATGGCTGCCTGGTGAGGGTCTCTGAGAAGCACAATGCACGACTATGTCTACAAGGGCCTTGTTTGGGAGTCTGACTGAGTTTTGGAGGAAGTCATGTCACTTTCCAGCCACCAAGAAGAATTGTGGCATGTCGCTAGGACCCCAGGTGACCCAGAGCTGGGAGTTTCACTGGTGGTACCACTAATGGTTTTCAACACGTTGCGAATGATTGCCCTTTTACCTGCTGGTAAGACACAGGGGCAGCACGAGTCAGCTCTGAGTGAGCACAAGTTTTATTCTAATCAGGCATTCCTGGATCTTTAACAGAGGATGGCTGTAGACAAACTGTGAGAATAATTTTAGCTCACTTCCATAGGCTGTTCTGAAGATTAAGTGTGCAGTTTCACATACATGTGGTGAGAGTTCAATACATATTGCATTTTTAAAAAATAAGGCCAATCTCATGGGCTGGATTTCCTTCCCTTCTTTTTTCCCTTTTCTATCTTATAGATGGTTTTCTTGAGACTCTAGTTTCATTATACTATCCCCAATCTCTATCAAATAAAACTTGCTCCTAAAGAACTATTGAGGTGGAAAGCATGTCCTAAGTCCAAAGTAAGGTCCTTACAAATAACAGCTTTCCTCTGGGGGAGGTATTTTCATCTTAATAGGCAGCCATCCACTCTGAACCCAGGGAGACAGTATCCCACCATGATGTGGGAAGCCATACAACGATGAGGCCTCCTTATCACACAGTCAGGTCTCCCAGACAATGCTTCCACTCACACACTCCGTGTTTTCAGGATGCTTTTCCCTGGAAGAGTACAAAGTACTTCAAAGCCACGGCCAGCAGAGGCCAAGCCTGCAGTCCACATCGCCCCACATGCATAGGCCATTCGGAGCCACTGGAAGAGGCTCTTCAAGAAGTGAGCGAGGAATTAATCAGGAGCTGCACTTGACTCATTGGTTAGACAAACAAAAATACAACCCAGCTTCCATTGGGGTACCCCATTTAGAGCCTACTGCAATGGTAAGACTGGCTAAAGAAACAGCCCAACTTTTGGTAGTCCAGTGGTTCTCAACCAGGGGTGGATTTTGCCCGCTTAAGGAACCCACTTTTCGTTGTCATGACTTGGCCAAGGGGTGCTACTGGTATTTAGGAAGTAGAGAGGAGGAATATAGATAAACATTCTAAAATACTCAGGATACCTACTCTCCCATCCCATCCTCCAAGATTAATGTGCTGCTGTTGAGAAGCTCTGGGATCTCTCCAGACTATACTGTGAGTCTGAGTAGGTCTTCAGATCAGTGTGAAGGCAAAGGCAGGAATCAGACAAGGAGATTAGGCAGGAAGAGCTGTAAGAGCAGAGAAGCTGCAGAACCCCGGGGGAGGGCATAGCAAGCAAGTCCTCCAGCCTCGCCTGAGCAGGCTTTAAGGAAAATACCCTTTTGGAACCTGAAGAGTTTAGAAGAATTCAAGTGACTCTACTGTTGGTGTTGAGAGGCTGGGGCATGTGCTCCCTTAATAAAAAATGGTCTATATTTCTCTTGATACTCAGTAATCATGCAAAGATGAACAAGAAGGGATTTCTAGGGGGGAAAAAGCAATAAAGAATGTGAGTCCCCAAAGAAAGGGTGAGGCTAGCTAAGGTAAAATGTTCTCTCTGCCTCGGCTAGACAGCTATCTGTCTAGCTTTGGATTTATGGTTTTGTTCTGTGAAAAGTTTGCAAAGTCAGACCCCCCCCCCTTTTTTTTTAATGCCATCTTAAGGGCTTCCACACATTGCCATCCAGTGGAAAGTTTCAAAAAAGCCCTGCATGGCCTTACTGCCAAAGAAATATAAAAGGCAGAGTAAAAGGCGAGTTCTCAGAAGCTATAAAGGGGACGGGAACATCAACCCTGGGAAGGACGGACAGGGACGGGTGCTTGAGGACATCAGACCCTATGGCTGGCGGCCCAACAAGGGTTCTCCACGAGGCGTCCAGTGCCTGTAAAGCCAAGGGTTGTAACGAGTGGGCAAGACCCCTCGCTGTTTAAAGGTTCATGCCACCATCCAGCTGATGACCACAGAGCTCTGGGGAAGTCACCAGCCCCGGGTCAAGCCATTCTCTGCTCTGCAAGTACACTGAATGGCAAGATACTATTAGTCTCAAAACTGTTCACCACTAGAAACACCCTTCCTTCCTCTCCCTCTCCCTCTCCCTCTCCCTCTCCCTCTCCCTCTCCCCCCCTCTCTTTCTTTCTTTCTTTCTTTCTTTCTTTCTTTCTTTCTTTCTTTCTTTCTTTCTTTCTTCTCATTCCAAATTTCTTTGGAATTTTCCGACTCAGAGAGAAAACACATTTTGGCAAATGAAAGCTCTCCTTAAGCTGGCCCACTTTGGTGGAGAGATCAGATGCAAGGACAGGGCGAGGGCAGAGCTTACCAAAGCAACCACTGAGGTTCAGACACAAGAGCCACAGGAAGAAGCGGGGGTAGGAGAGCACTGAGCGAACCACGGGGAATCAAGCCCCAGGAAGGCTGGAGGCAGAGGCCGGGGTAGGAGCAGGTGCCAAGGTCCAGAAGGATGCTTCATGCTGAGCGAGACCCTCAGAAGACGACCCCCCCACCGCACACACTCAAGACGACCCCCCCACCGCACACACTCAAGGGGGCCGGGGAAGTTTAACGATTTTTATCGCGAGTTCGGTATGGTGAAAAATATCACTTATTTTTCCACTTTGGAGGGACTCTCAAAAAATGAGCCTTCTACAATTAGCCACATTAGGCTCAGAAACAGACAGCCTTCTTTAGGCAAAACTGAAGATGATCTTGAAATGTGTCTTTTAAGAAATTATGTGGAGAACTGCCATGGTCCTCACATTACTTCTAGCACCCTATAAAAAAGAAAGGACCATGGAAATCAGGACTCTACGTATCCTTGGGAAAAAGAAGCAATAGGTTCATCAGGCCATTGTGCTCGCCAAAATAGGTACCCACAACTTTTGGACCGGTCTCACTCAGAACCAGCAGCGTGGTGGGCAGTGGGCCTTGGGCGCCATCTTGGAGCTGAGCCAGAAGCAGAGGCACAGAGATGAGGGGTCAAGAGGGCACCTAGTGGCACCCGCGGATCTGTGGATGCATGAGTGAAGCGGGACAAGGGTAGCTGGCCTGACTGCGGACATCCTCCCGGCAGGCCTCAGGGATGAAGGTTACTCCCACAGCCACCTGGAGGGCTGCTTCCAGGGCTCTCTGTGTCAACAGGCAGGTAAGGGTTGTCTGTGGCCCCTAAGCTATAGGTGACCCAACACAAACAGTAGTTAAAGTGACTTGTGAGCAAATCCCCTGGACTGGGTGTGCCAGCACTTCACCCCCAAAGGCCCTCGCCTTTCACCAATGGAAGCTTTTGCCAGCCGACAGGTGAGATACCATGCAGCCAGGGTGGAAAGGGAGAGGGAGGCAGGGGGCAGCCCAGAGCTGGCTAGCTGGGACGTTGTGGCCCAGGTCAGTGCCTCTGGGACTCTGGAGATGAGGTAGTGTCTTGTGCTCACTGGGCCTGTTGACACCCATCACTGAAGGACCAGACCGAGATCGAAAGCCCCGGGGAGCCAGGCGTGGTGGTGCACACCTGTTAATTCCAGCACTTGGGAGGCTGAGCGAGGAGGGTCCCAGGTTCAAGGAGAGCCTCGGCAACTTAGTGAGACCCTGTTTCACTAACAAATGAAAAGGGCTGGGAGTGTAGCTTAGAGGTAGAATGCCCCTGGGTTCAATCCTTAGCACCCCTCCTCCAAAGGCCTAGGCAGTCATCACGTCATCTCTCTGTGAAGGTAAAATGGGGCTGCGACCATCCACACCCTGAAGCCATGGTGAGAATGGAGGGAGCCAGCGTGTGCGAGACCCGCTCTAAATGGTGAGGCGCGGCACAGACGTTACATGCAAGCGGTGTTCCAAGTGCCCTGCATGGGAAGGGCATGGGATTGAAGTGTGAGGGATGAAGGAACTCTCTTAATGAGATTGTTTCTGGATGAAGAAATTCATTCCTTTGTCATTTCTGACATTCTTACCCATCTGGAACATTTATCATTTAATGAAATGAGCCAAGGGGAAGCCAGGCATGGCGAAGATGTTACACGGGATGGAATGATGCAGCCCCTGCCTAGAAGCTGGGATGGCTGTGCTTCCCCTCCCTCCCTCCCTCCCTCCCTCCCTCCCTCCCTCCCTCCCTCCCTCTGTCCACGTGACACACAGCCTACTCCTGAGCCCCTGTGTCCCGGGAAGAGGCTGAGCTGGGCAGAGGGTGGCTTCTGGGCTATGATTCTTACCTGCGCGAGGCCCAGGCATGAGTGATACCCGTATTGGTCTCCACCCTGCCCTGTACCTTGGTGTCTTAGCCACATGACCCTGCAGCCACGCATGGGGACTTGAGACGCTCAGAAATACAGCCAATTGAAAGCAAAACCAATCAAGCCGCAGCAGAGCGGGCCGGGCACAGAACAAAGGAAGTGTAAAGGCGGGCCGTCCAACGACACAGAGAGGAAACAAACGTGGGAAGGTGGAAGGCCCCGCACGGTCACTAGACGTGGCAGGACGGCCTTGGTCACGGGGGAACCATGAGCCCCAGTGCTGGGGAGACCGCAGCACCGTGCTGTGCCGTGGGGCGCATTCACAAGAGCATCACCATCACCTCTGCGCGTCACACCACCTCTGGCTCGTGTGCTCGCACACGCTCCCTGTTCAGGTTAGACAGCAGAGAGCAGAAGCGGGCAGGCGCGTTAGGCCTGGGGCTCCCTGGGAGGCGAGGACCAGGCGTGGAAGGCTCCAGCCAGGCCTCGACCCCCACTCTGCCCTTTCCCGTGGAGATGGGCATGCTCAGCGCGGGGTCTCTCTCCGTGCATGGCCGAGGCAGGCAGCACACGGGTTAAGGGTTCAAAAGTGAGGTTAGTTTCCGCTCATCACATGTCACCCGAGTTCCTGGGGAGGCGCTCACCGAAGGCCTGGATGCCCACTGCAGCCAGTGCATTTTGGTAAGGATGGTCTGGAGAGAAGAAGAATGGACAGAGGAGAGCGTTTGGAGAACAGTCGTTTCCTGGCCTGGGAACTCGAGGGTCGGGGATGGCCGTGTAAAGAATGGCATGAGCCCGCCTGACCGACACGGGAAACCCCCGTGGTCCATAGTTTTGTGAAAGATGCGAAACACGTCTGACTTCATTTACACATACGGATACACAGGCGTGAAAGTCTCTGGAGGTTACAGAAAAGATCATGAATCGTGGGACCAAGAGCTGGGGAAGGAGCGAGATCACTTTTCCTTTCATTATCCTTCTCTCTTGCTTAACTGTGTATTTTACCACGAAGAGACAGCATTTTAATAAGAATAGGAAGAACTGTTTTAAAGGGATTGGGAATTGGTACGGTGGTGCAGGCCTGTAATCCCATTACTTGGGAGGTTGAGACAGGAGGATTGTGGGTTCAAGGCTAGACTCGGTAATTTAGCGAGACCCGTTTCAAACAAAATCTAAAAGAGGCTGGATGGGGGTAGCTCAGGGGTAGAATGTCCCTAGGGGATCAATCTCAAGTATCAAAAAAAAAAAAAAAAAAAAAAGAAGGGGATTGGGCCCTTCCCCCACTAGTGTCTGCCAGTGTCTGTTTAGTGATGGGCTAGAGAGAGATTGGCTTTGGTGTCTCTGACAGAATTGAACAGTGCCTCCCTAACCTCTCATCTGAGAGGTTCATTTCAGAAGCACATATGCTATCCTGGTGGGAGGCGACTTTATGGGCGAGTCTCCCGAGAGACACAGGCTATCTGTGTAAGGCTGTAAGAATCATGCATGTATGGCTTATTGTGGACTATTTTCTATGGAATAAGAGTTTGCGCTCTGTTTGGCTTTTCTTTATATTAATGACCAGCTTTAGAAGATTTAAGGCTCTTTTTCCCAAAACTGCGTAATGACTGTCATCGTTCGGGGCCCTCTCTTTGGACAGCGGGGACTTGTTAGTCCACACGATGTGAGGCGGACAGGTCTATATTTATGCCATCCCTCACCCCACACTCCACGGCTTATTTGTATTGATGGTTATTTAAAAACGATGCATTTCTCTAGTTACTCTTGCTAGCACAAAAGTATTTGGGAGAATCATCGTCAAAGAATAGAACAATGGCTTGCCTCTCTTTCGCCAAGTCAAGGATGCTGTCTTGGATTCATTTAAGGGCTTAAATCAAACCTGCATACACCATGATGTGATTTGTTCTGGCCTCCGGAGGCTGGCGCGGGTTCCTCCGTTGGCGGCAAAGCTCCCTAAGTCTTGAGGGACTCAATGTTCATCAGCACCACCGCTGCGGGCTCAGTGGGGAGATCAAGAGGAGGGTCTGCCTGTCACTCAAGAGAGCCCCTCAGACACCCCGCGGACCTCTATCAGCTGGACGCTTACTGCGGGGCCTGTCTCTTACCTGGATACCCGTTCCTCTGTCTAGACAACTTTGCAGAGTGATTATTAAAATTGTACCATGAGATGCCTTTATTTTTAGGAAACACACATGAAATTATTTAGGTGCAAAGAGGCAGTATACCTGCAAGGTACTCTCAAATAATTCAGAAAAGTGTGTGTGTGTGTGTGTGTGTGTGTGTGTGTGTGTGTGTGTGTGTACATGCACAGGCTCATAGAATAGAAAAAGAATAAGGCAAACATGATAAAACATTAACTCTTAGGGAATCTGAGTAAGGACAATGCAGAAATTCTTTATACAATTCTCAACTATTTCACAATTCTAAAACTAACTTCCCTCCCTCCCTCCTCCCTTTCTTTTTTCCTTCTTTCCTTTCTTATACTGAGAATTGAACCCAAGGGCATTCTACCTCCAGGCTACATAACCTCCCAGCCCTTTTTATTTATTTTGAAAGGGCTCTCTAGGCTGCTGAGGTTAGTCCTGCTAAGTTGCTGAGGCTGGCCTCAAACCTGCAATTCTCCTGTCTCGGCCTGCCATGTACTGGGATTATAGGCGTGCATCACCATGCCAGGCTAGGAATTATTTCAAAATAATCTTTTTTTTTAATAAAAAGGGTTTACTGCATCAGCTTTGTAATTAAACCTTTATCAAATCCCCTAAATGAGCTAAGAACATCGTGGCATCTGTGCTTGTTCTTAATGTTCTATTTGGACCTTGCTGCAAGGAGACAATATTCTGATAAAAAAAAATCCTTTATTTTCCATCTCTTTTTGATAAATACCTACAGTGGTTTCCCAAGAAAGGCCAACTCTGTGAGACAGCCCCAGTTTTAAATTGCTTTACTTATCTAACGACTCTGGAACATTTCTTGGTGTTAATCATACAGATTAATTTTCTCTAATAGTCATTAAAGCACTGTGGCTATTTCTGGCTGGTCTCTAAATAAGCTATTGGGCTCTTTGGTGCCAACAGATAGAATTCAAAGGAGAAAACTCAGTGAACTTTGCACTTCCAGTGTTTGTATAAGGCGCTCCTCACCACCGGCAGGGTGAGTGGAAATCTGAATGCTGTTCTTGGTCATTTTCCTGGAGTGGCAAAGAAAGCCAGGGAGGATGGGCCAGGGCCAGAGCGACACCGACCAGAGCCTAGGAGCCTCCGCTTCTCGGGAGACGCCGAAAGAAAGCTTGGCAGTTCCCCAGGCTCTCTGTGCCTTTCCCTTGGCAGGCTGTGTCATTCCTGACTGGCATGGAGTGAGGTGGGGGCAAGAACATTCTTATCTCTCCCTCCTAACTGAAGATGAACCTTTTTAGAGGTGACATCTTTTTTTTACATCTAAAAACCAGTATCTCTTTTACATGGAGTCGTGTGTGTGTGTGTAAACACACACAGAGACTATATATATATATATATATATATATATATATATATATATATAGAGAGAGAGAGAGAGAGAGAGAGAGAGAGACTGGAGATTGAACCCAGGGACATTCTACCTACCCCCAGTCCTTTTTATTTTATTTTTAAAATTTTTATTTTTTGCAGTACTGGGGATAGAATCCAGGGGCATTTTACCTCTGAGCTACACTCTAAGTCCTATTCTTTAGTCTTTTTATTTTTGAAACAGGGTCTCACTGAGTTGTGAAGGGCCTCGCTAAGTAGCTGAGGCTGTCCGCGAACCACGATCCTCCCGTCTGAGCCTCCTGAGTGATGGGATTACGGGCATGCGCCACCACGCCTGGCACTGTGTCTTCTGAACACTGGCGGGTCTTTTTTATTCCTTGGGTTTGCTGGGACCGTCTGGCTGATGCTGGGCTGAACCTGTGTGTGGAGGGGGTGGGGGTCCACTGTGTTGTGGTTTCTTGAGGTCACAGGGACCAGCATGCACTGAGCTTTTGTCGTGAAGAAGAGACACTTATGGGGCTGATTCATCTCCAGGACAGTGCAGCCTGGACCATTTATGTCTTTGTTTTTGTTTTACAAAATAAACCAGCACACAAAAGGCTCCTGCCAAATGACCATCCTGTCTTCTAGAAAAATTCATCTATGTTTGTAATGGCACACGGTAGCCCTTTGGGGAGAGGCCCGGTTCTGTTCAGGACTGGACTCTCCCACTACTGACTGATGTTACAGGTTCTTCCTGACCTTCGCGGCTCAGAGCTCCAGATGGCCGTCAGCTGAGACCGGTGCAGTCCTGCACTCCTGGTCCCTGTCACTCTCTTCTCTCCTTTACGTGTAACCTTACACAGAATCCAGGCCGTGGCTGCCTGCAGGTCCTCACCTTAATGTCACCGGGAGATGGAACGTCCTGTGTGGAGCCTCCTGATGGATCACAACACTGACCGTGAAGTGTCATTTGCAGAGGGATCTCACAGTTTGCATGATCCTAAAGGTTAACGCTATCAATGTCCACTCTGGCAACTAGAAAGATGGTAAAAAAGACTGTACACCAGGGGAACCCTGATTCCTCCAGAAAAGCCCTGGGGCTTGTCCAGACATATATCTTTCTGCTATCCGTAGGAAAGTCAATAATTCTCAAATAATCTTTCTTGGGTAGAGGACACCTATAAGCCCAGCTGCTGGAGAGGCGCAGGCAGGGGTGTGAGTTTGAGACCAGTCTGGGATACATAGTGAGACTCTGTCTCCAGAGAAAAAGGAGCCAGGTATGGTGATGTACCCCATAATCCCAATATTTGGAAGGCTGAGCAGGAGGATTGCAGGTTTGAGGCCAGCACCAGTAACTTAGTGAGGCTCTCAACAACTTAGCAAAACCTTGTTTCCAAATGAGAAATAAAAGGAGGATATAGTTCAGAGGTAGAGCACCTCCGGGTTAAATCTCCAATATCACAAACAAACAAACATAAAACAGAAAAAGGGCTTAGTGGCAGAGGGCGCCTAAGCTCAGCTCCCAGTTCAAACAAGAGAAATAAGTAAAACAAAGATGACAGGCGTGTGATTCTACAGGTACACATTTGGTCTCCAAAAGCACCCAGAAAATACTTAAAAGTACCTTAAGTCCTACAAACAATACTTTGCAATAAGCAAAGGCTTAATTCCATGGAGCCAGGTGCAGCACTGCATGTGAGAGCAGCTAACCATCCTTCGTCCTGCCGACCCAGGGAAGTGGATTCACTGGCGCTTGCTAAAAAAGAAACCCACCCGGCAAACTTGGCACAGACAGACAAGGCTGTTTGGGCCTTTGTGGAGGCCGCTGAGGGCCTGGTGCTCTGGGGACAGCTCGCTGAATGGGTCGCGGAAGCTCTGGCAGCCATGCGGCCTGGTTGGGCGTTTCTCTTTGAAATGACAGAACCACCAATCCAGGGGTGTTCAGCTCTTCATTTCATCTGTCAGCTCTTGACTTTTGAATTATCCCGGGGCGAGGGAAGCAGCCTTCTCTGAGGAAGCTGGGGAAAACACCCTCGAGTCGCTTTGGCCCGCCGTCCCTCGCCCCTGCTGCCGGGGCTCACCACGGTGCGTCTGCAGCTCTGACCAGGTGGCTTGTCTCTGTCATCTTCCACTGCAGCAGCTGCACTTGGCAGGGTATTTCCGCTCCAGCACGGTGCTTCGTGAATGCCCTTCCACGAGATGCCCCTTAACTGAGATTAAGAGGCAAACTCTGCTCCAGGTGAGCAGCCCGGAGCAAGGACTGGAGGAACCCGAGCTCCCGGACTCTCAGCTGCCCTCCCGGGCTCCAGAACTGCCCCCGCTTGGCTTCTCACCCTCGACTCTCCGGTGCTTTGTGACAAAATGCCTGTCACCGCGCACCTAACCTCCCTGGCATCCGTGCCTTTCCGTTGCAATCTTTCAGGCTCCTCCCTCCTCGGTGCACAGCGCCTCCCGCAGTGGCTTTGCTGGGAGCAAACAGCTGTCCTCACCTCTGGCCAGATCCAGGCAAAGCCTTTCATGTGAAAACTTCAGTTCCAGGGACTTGAACCACAATCTCTGCTTGTGGGTGAGTCTGGGGACTGCTTCTTTACAGCCCAAGGCAGGTAATTCTTCCGTTACCAGCACTTAGTTAATATAAACAAGTAAGCCAGTGGCAGCAGCACTCCAGGAACAAAAATTAAACATTGCTTGGCCTCAGCTGCCGGCCAGGAGAAAAACCTTGCTTCCAGTGACTTCCACGGCCCCAGGTGAACAGGAAACATTGTAGGCTGCCTGAGCTAAGCCACTTTGGGTTTCCCCTACATACAAGTTTAGGGCTTTTTTTCTTTCTTTCTTTCTTTCTTTTCTTTCTTTCTTTCTTTCTTTCTTTCTTTCTTTCTTTCTTTCTTTCTTTCTTTCTTTCTTTCTTTTTGCAGTACTGGGGATGGAACCCAGGGGCATTCTACCTCTGAACTATGCCTCTAGCCCTATTTTTTATTCTTTATTTTGAAACAGGGTCTCACTGAGTTGCAAAGGGCCTCGCTAAATAGCTGAGGCTGTCCGTGAACAGTGATCCTCCTGTCTCAGCCCCCCAAATGCTGGGATTACAAGCGTGCGCATGCGCCACCACGCCCGGCTAATTTAGGGCTTTAGATGTCCCTGAAAAAT
The DNA here is from genome assembly GCF_963383645.1 of Muscardinus avellanarius. Classification (NCBI taxonomy): domain Eukaryota; kingdom Metazoa; phylum Chordata; class Mammalia; order Rodentia; family Gliridae; genus Muscardinus; species Muscardinus avellanarius. Next base: position 60,687,019 of record NC_137802.1, read on the forward strand.
GGGAGACTCTGCACATCAAGCCTCTTCTGAAATCAAGGTGAGAATAAATAGAAAAGAGAACGTGTACTCCAGGTTCAGCTTTGCCGCACCTCAGCTCTCTCTAGAAAGTGATTGACAAGTAATTACACTCCGCTGAAGCCTGAACGCGATATCCCTGTGTGTTCCTATGTTGTTTCTGTAAAGAAATGCGTTGCGTTTAGGATGCTATTGCCTGCCTACCTTTCACAGTTGATTTAAGAAGACAAACAGAAAAGGCAGAAGGGAACAAAGGCGATCCAGAATTTTCTACTGAAGCTGTTTGCAGCATCACCCCGCCCATCCTAGCCTCAGACCTTCAAACCAGGTTTTCTACCCTGAGAAGAGGATCCCGTGAGACCGCCCCGTGTCCCAGGTGGGGGTGGCGGATACAACATGCCTGCTTGAAACGATGATTCAGGAGGAAGCCAACGGACCTGATTAATTGTAGTTTTCCTTCAGTCTGCTCTAAAAATGTCCCAGAAAAATAAAGCCCAGTGGGCTCACCAGCAGCAGCTTTATTCTTGGACACACAGGTACTATTGAAGAGGAAGAGGCTGCTTTGGGAACAAAGCCCTGTGTCACCCAGTCAGTATCTCTGCCACCCAGCGGTCCCCCGTGGCTGCTCATGCAGTATCCGACACAGACAGATATGGGTCGAGCCACAGCGGATGCTTCTGATGCTGACCGCGCACCTACAGCCACCCTCCTTGCAGTCTTGGGAGCAGAGCACCTGGGGGAACCGCTGAGCGCGGTCCGAGGCTTGGCAGAGTTGCCAGGTGCAGATTGACCAGCCTTTAGAAATGGGATGCAGAGACAGCAGGTGCCCTGGGCACATCATGGTGGTGGGTGGGCACGTGGTATTCCATCTCATGGGGATATTGGGAAGAAGAAATGAAGGAATGTTTTTGAAGCCAGAGAACAGGGTGAGCCACTCAGTGTGTAAGCTGCTGAAGACGCAGGAATGCGTCTTCAGGGTCCCGCGAAGCCAAGCTAGAGACAGACGCAAGGCCCCAGTCCTGCCCAGGTCCTGGGCAAGGAATACAGCTCTGCCGGGGTAGCGTGTCCCCAGAGTCATCCCGGCGCTGACCCGCCCTGGCTCTCTAGCAGTCTGCATGGTTTGCAGCCGCCTCCTGAGGACAAGGAGCACAAGGTGCCCTTCATTTGCCCCCACTCTGCAAAGCCAGCAGGAATCCCAGCAGCTCAGGCCATAGGACTCAGCACAAAGTTGGTCCCAGGCCATTTTTCTCCCCATACTGAGGCCAGGCGACCCTGACCTCCTCTCTTCAAGGGAAGAGATGGGTGGGCCACATCCAGGGCTGGGGGCTGGAGCTCGGGATGCAGGCTGCTTCCCTGGACTCACCACTTTGGGTTTGAACGGTGGCTGGATCTCCCTGTTCTCCAGCTTTTCCCAGTCGATCCTCCGGAAGAAGGCATGTTCCCTCACGTCCCTCTCTCCCTCGGGCCCGCAGCCCAGCCGCTTGGCTGGGTGTTTGGTCATCAGCTAAAAAAAAAAAAAGAGAGAGAGAGAGAGAGAGAGAGAGAGAGAGAAACAAAGAAGGTTGGATGACGATGGCTTCTCAGGGACAGTGCCCTGCCTTGGCGGTGGGGACCCTGTGAGGTTTTAGGATGCTGACTGTCAGGGTTTGCATATGAAATGTCCCACAGAGAGGCTCATGTGTTAGCAATGCATGTGGGGCTGTGGCTGGAGGAGGGGTCCCGGGAGGCGTGGCCTGGAGGATGGTGTCTATCCCTGGACACCTCCTCTGTCTATGACATCTTTCCTCTGCCATGTTCTACCACCAAGATGCTACTGCCTTAGAGCCGGCCGACTCTGGACTGAGCCCCTGAAACTGTAAGCCAAATAAACCTTTTCTTCTAAGTTCTTCTTATCAGGTATTTCTGTTACAGTGAAAAGATTGGCCATCACTAAAAAACTGTATGTACCGAAAGTTCCTCGGTTCAGGATTACATAGGTCGCTATACCAAGCATCATGTGCCTATTTATGGCCTAATTATCATCAGAGACTTGTGGGTTGGACAAACACTTGCTGCAATGATGAAGGTGGCTAGTTAATTTCAACCTGACCACTACAGTACACAGAGGCCACGCTGACTCGGAGGCAGAAGCCAGTTCTCCCTGACCTTAGCATCTGGCAGCTGCCCTTGAAGGATGTCTGGTAAATTCTCGGCAAGTGACTGAACTGACCAGAAAATGTTACGAGTACGTTGCATTCCACCTCACAAGATCTGGAAAGAATTTCATGACCTAAAACCTGACCGTTAGCAACTTGCTAAAAGTCACAACCAACTATTTCATTCCTACGCATTACCTGGAAAGAAACATGTTTGCATGTTGACCAGAACACAGAGCCCAAGAGGTGCAGAGCAGTTCTATTTGTTATAGCCTCAAGCCAAAGCGAAATAACCCCGTAGGAGGGGGCGGGTGAACACACCGCTGTGTTCACACAATAAACGCCTCACAGCAGCACGGGAGAAGGAACCGCAACCATACACAGCAGTGTGGCCGCGTCTACATTTGCAAAGTTGAGTGAAAGAAGCCAGGCTCAGGGCACACACAGCGAGGCCCCCGTCTGCTTAAAGTTCAAATTCAGCAAGACGATGGACGGACGAACGTAGTTTCTAGGGTTCTGTTTCTTGACCTGGGTGTGCCCATTTTATCCATGGCCATTGCTCTGTATGTTAACAATTCGTGCCTGTTTCTGCATGTATGGTATGTCTCAAAAAAGGAGAGAAACGAAAAACTAAGTTAAACTGAGTGAGGGAAGAGCTAAGAACTGATGCTTTAGGAGGGCCTGTGATTAACCACAGTATTTACAAAACGGGTTGGGAATAGAGGAGCAGGAAGACGAGGGGACAGAGGCCCAGGAAGTGTTGGAGTTTAAGTCATTCTGTCCTGACTTGTTCTACCACGCACTGCATGTCACCAAGCTTTTGGTGGTCACAAAGCAGCAGTGTGTGTCTGTACCTCTCTGCTGTCTCTCAGAAGCAATGGAGAGGTATTTCCTGTTGGTCCTCTCCACCCACAATCATAAAAGGCATGCCCGTCTACTTACTCCCTTGCAGATAGAGACAGCCTCCTTGGACAAGGATTTGGGGTAGGAAACATTGTGCTCCATTATGGACTGAAATAGCTCGTCTTCATCTTCCCCATCAAATGGAGGCTATTCCAGGAGAGAAAAGAGGGGGGAACATTTAAGAAGATTTCATTAGCACACCCGAAGACCCAATTCACACCTGAACATCCAATTCACGCCCGAAGACCCAATTCACGCCCGAACTTCCACTTTGGCGCAGAGGAATAGACCAGGCTTCCTGACCCAGCTCGGGTGGCAGGGTTGGCGCCATTACCTTGAGGGTTCATTTGATTACCTTTAATGAGGCTGGCTGTGGTGTGTTTCTCATTTTTTAACTTTGTCCTTTTAATTATCTTGCCCTGAGCAACCCAAACCAATCTGTAGGGAAAACATTTTTGAGGAATGCTTCTAATGATTTGCAAATAAATTATAATTAATCCATTAATCTTGTAATTATGTGCTAAAAATCTAATTATGATCAAGTCAGATTACAGATGGCTCTGTGTTCAGAAGCCGGGAGGGTGGCAAATGCTTAATACCTTTAGTTAGGGCCCCAAAGGGAACTTCAGAACATGGGAAAACAGGGCGTCTCCTGGTGCAGGAGCTCACAGGGAGCCCTCTGACCCAGCATGGAGTGACTCTGTGGGGTGCCTGGTGCCTGGATGGTGCCAGGGACGGGAGCTTAGCTTTCACAGACACTTCCCTTATCCCTTCGTGGTGGCACCGGGAGACACCATGGCTTGGAAGGCAGGTGGGTCTAGACCAGAATCTCAGCTCTACTACTTCCTAGCTGGATGCACACAGGCAAGGGGCTTATCTCTTTCACTTGCTGTCTTCTACAGTGGGTTTTCTGGTGAGTCTACAGCATATGGCACTGTGCACTATATCTGGTAAGTGCCCAAAGAAAGGTGCCTGGTGGTGGTCATGAAGACAGGAGGCCTCTTGGGAGGGGCTGTGAGTATCCTTCAGGAGCCAGTGCTGAGCCCAGGATGCCCTTGTAGCTCCTTCCTCTAGCACATCTTGAATCCTGAAAGCTCTATCCAATTACCCCTCAGCCTTGTGGGATGCACAAAGGAGGAAGGGGCTTACAGGAAATTTCTTAATGTTCTCCTTTGGCTCGGCTAGCCTGGAGCTTAGCACAAATAGGGTAGACCAAGGGGCAGCCCTGGCAGGGAGAGCCCTGACTAGGAGCTGGGTGCAGGGCCAGGTCAGAGGAGCCACACGTCCCAAGGGAAACACGTCAAATCATAAAAGATCTCTACTTGGGACCGAGTATGGGAGAATGAGAGTTGAGAGGCTGGTGCTACCTAATTTGCTTTTTTTTTTTTACCTAGAAATAGAAATAAACAGGCTTCTTTTCTGGTTGTGAGTGTCTGGTGTAAAGGATGTTTTATTTGGTAGATGTGTACAGGTGTGTGAGGAGAGCTTAAATTAGCCTGCCTGTGAATCAGCTGACGTGGGGCAAGGGCAGCCTGCTATGGCTTGGCGCCATGGGCGGAAGGAACGCAGCATCCTGGGGCCCATGGGCAGGTCGGAGATGTGCCACTTCACCTCCAGAGGGCCGAGAAGGGCCAGCCAGGGTTGAACTTGGCCACGAGCTGCAGTGATGTCCAGACCTGGGGTCCATGCATTGTCTAGAACTCGATTTCACTGGCTTCTCAATGCTTCTTGTATGATACCCACAGGACACCCATTTTCCCTAACAAGTGATCCAGAAATGTGGCTGGGTTTTGCCCGAGGGAAATTTCACAACTAAACTAAACATGGTGTGGGTTCTGCTCCAGATTGGGGGCCACTCCTCTCCAGGAGCCCCAAACCAACTGAATCTGCACTGGGGATAGCCTCCCTATCTCCCAGAGGCGGGAAGGCCAGAGGTTCTGCTCCCAGATCACTAATGGACACCTCACAACACGGCCTGCAAGGGTCTCTGCTTAGGACCAGCTACATAATTTGCAGGTCTTAGACCTCTTATTTTTTGTTTTTATTTTTACTTGTGTGATACTAGGAATTGAACCCAGGGACATTCTACCTCCAAGCTACACCCCCAGCCCTATTTTTTGTTCTTTATTTCTAAACAGGGCTTCAGAGGCCCTCACTAAGTAGCTGAGGCTGGCCATGAACCTGTGATCCTCTTGTCTCAGCCTCCCAAGTACTGGGATCACAAGTGTGTGCCACCACACCCGGCTCTGGACCTCTTTATTAAAAATGGTTAAGAATTTTAAGATGTGGATCGCAAAGCATTAAATCAAACTTGCAGCCCTTCTGAGCTTGGATCAGTGCTGCTGCCCAGGCCACTTGCCCATGACATTGGCCCGTGTGGTCCACTTTGTGGAGGAGTGACAGTCACCCAGCCCCTTTGGAGATGCTCAAGGGCCAGTAGAAGCAGGAACAAGTGGTAGATGATTCCAGCCAAGGCCCTAAGAGTTTGTCCCTAGGAGACCCTTCTGGAATATGATTCAATTAACACAGCTATAGCCTTTCTTCCCTCCAAAAAAAGCAGAAGAGCAGGCAGTGTCTGGGAGCAGTCTGTGCGGGGCATGGGGGTCACCACAGCCATCTGTCTCATGGGGACCAGCTTCGCCAGTGAGCGGTTCCCACACCTGCTCATTTCCAAAATGGAAACTGCTGTGTGAGGGATTAGGTTCTACTACTATGGGTCAAAGAGGACTTTTACCATCAAATCTTCTCGGTCCCCTCCTTAGGACAGGACACTGAGATCCTGCGCCCCAAAGAGCACCCCCGAGGACACCCATCCTGTAAGCATATTCCTGGGTCAGTTTGTACTCTAAACCACTCTTTAGAGATTTGCATTAACATTTACATGTTAAAGGCCTGGAGAAGTCCTGTAGTCAAGAAAGCTATGTCATTCAATGTGGATCTTTTTTAGTTTATTTATTTTTTGGTACTGGAGATGGAGCCCAGGGGCATTCTACCTCTGAGCTACACCCCCAGCCCTATTTTATTTCATTTTATTATTTTTTTTTTAAATTTTGAAACAGGGTCTCACTCAGTAGCAGAGGGCCACACTAAGTTGCTGAGGCTGGTCTAGAACCTGTGATTGTCCTGTCTCAGCCTTCTGAGTACCTGTGAGTCTTTAGTTTGGGGATGGAAGAGCTCTCTGAGGCCCCTTAGAGTGGTCTGTTGTAGCAGGAATCCCATGCTGGCTGTGACCGAAGTCCAAACACCCTTGGGACACAGCCTCAAGATGTGCCCAGCATCCCATCCCTGCTGGGTTCCCAAGCATTGGGGCTTCTCCTGTGACCATGTCCCATGGAGAGGACACACCTTTGTTGTTCAAGTTGGTCAGCACGGTCTCTCTCTCTCTACTGAGAAGAGTGGAGAAGGATGAGTCTGTGGTGAAGAGCAGGCATAAGGACAATGGCGACACTGGCCCCTGGGGCTCTTCCTACACGCCAGACCCTGGGGACTGCTCATGGGACAGCCCTATGGCATGGGGACCGGCCTCCCATGGATGGGGAGATTGCAGGTTCTGCTTGGTGCTTTGGCTAGGGCTGCAGAAGTCTGTGGCAGAATCAGGATTCCACCCCCAGTGTCCTGCTTCGGAGCCTGGGCTCTGGGCCATCACCAGTGCTGCCCCTGGTCATGCTCGCCCCGGCGGCTGGACAGGGAAGATGACCCCTGGCTCCGCCACTGTGGGCTGGGTAGGCCATGCTGAATGGTGGGGCCGGGTACGCATGGGGGACTCTGCTGCGGGGGAAGACTCTGTCTTGGTGACTTTACAGAGCTGATTCATGTCCTGTACCACGGGCACTGGGGCAGACCCAAGGGCCCCAGGTGTTTCCAGCCATGTGCGGACAGTGACTGGGCTAGTGGCCCGCCATGAATGCCCAGCCTCACGGGACCGATGGGAGCCCTCGGCCTCCCTCACAGCTGCAGGCTCAGTGCTTCAGGAACTACCTACCGAGCTAAAGACAATGCCCTTAAAGAGGCAGAAGAGGACTGGCCTGGGGCGGAAGGCTCAGCAGTAGATAGCTCCCTCTCCAGCTTTGGAAGGCCATTGAATCAAAAGCATACTTTCCCCTACTGTTTCTGCCACTGCAAACATGTAGTGATAAAATATATTTAACATAAAATTTGCCTCCATGGCTAGAGGTTTAGCTGAGTGGTAGAGCAGGTGCCTAGCATGAGTCAGGCCCTGGGTTCAATCCTCAGCATCAAACAAACACCATGAACAAACCAAGACCCCCCCCCCCAAACCACTGTACCCACCTCTAAGTGCACAGTCCTATGGTACTGGGCACCATGGTGTTGTACAACCGTCGGCACTGTCTATTTGTAGATTCTCTCATCTTCCCAACTGAGACTCTGTCCCCATTAAACACAAGCTTTGCCTTCCCCTTCTCTGGCCCCTGGCAGCCACTGCTCTACTTTCTGTGTCTAGGAATTTGACTGGTATAGGTGTCTCATATAAGTGGGATATACAATGTATGGGTATGCCCTTTTGAGATTGGCTTGTTACAAAATGTAGACTATTTGCATCTACGTATGTTTTGATTTTGTTTTTTGGGTTTTTTTGGTGCTGGGAATTGGAGCCAGGGAAATTCTACCTCCAAGTCATACCCTCAGCCAATTTTATTTTTGTTTTGAAACAAGGTCTTGCTTTGTTGCTTAGGCTGGCTGCAAACCCGAGTTCTTCCTGTCTCAGCCTCAAAAGTATTGGGATTTCAGATGTGTGCCACCATGCCAGGTGATTATTCCTATCTTAACTGTGCCTTACCCTTTTAGTGAGTATAGGTTAGGTTCTGCTGCAGCGATTAACAGCCTGGAATATCTCCAAAGCTTAAGGGAACAAATTTTATTTCCTGCCTAGGCTACATGACGCTAGGGGTGGCTGAAGACTCTCCCTTTTGGGGTCACTTGGGTCTCACCCTGATGGAGGGGCCACCATCTTGGGCTGAGTGGCAGAGGCAGGATCAGGGGCTCCATGGGGGCTCCACGGCACTAAGCATCTCCCTTGGACACTTCTACTCACATCTCATTGCCAGACCTAGTTGCATCCCACTCAATTACAGGAGAGCCAAGAAGGTATCCTGCCATGTGCCAGAAGAGAGGAAGACCAGAAATATTTGGTAAACAGTAGTGATGACCATCATCATATTCGGAAATAAGCCCTATTCTAAATTAAAATTATGCAATATTGGGGGAGGGGTAGTCCGCAAAGTAGCATTTCTTTCATCTAAACATAAAACCTGCATGGCTCCCTAGGCTTTCTTCCATTATTTTCAAGTTAATGACGCATCATCTGGAGCTCTTTGCTTCCTAATAGTGACAAAGACACTTTCTTGGTAGCCACCAGTATCCCTGTTCAGAGCCGAGTGCCACCGGGGTGATAGATCATCACAGACTGATTTATTTATCCATGGGTACATTTTCAATTCCTTTCATCACTGCTATTCTAGTAACTAATGCTGCTATAAACATCTCTGTGCATATCATTTTTTCCTCCTCAGAATTATTTCCTAAGAACCATGTCCCAGGTGTGGGATTATGTACTGAAGGATGTGAATGTGTTTATTCTCTTGATAAGCCTCTCCAAGTCACCCCAGGAGCCTTCTGACAGGTGATGGCCTGTGCTCAGGCCTTGGTGCTGAAGGTAGGCCAATGTATCATTATATTCATTTTCCTTTTCAATAATGCCAGTGGCTCAGCCTGGGGACCACAGGGGATAATGTGTTGCCCAGGTACTTAGGACACGACCATTTTAGATTTTCCTCATTCACATGGTTATTTTTACACTTCTATGAATCTGGACTCAATGTTCCAAGCTAAGCTACCTATTAACAAGTCTTGGGCTCATGTAAAAATGTTCTCAGTGGGTTGTACCCCTTTACCCCACTTTGGCAATATGTAATTTGTGAGTTTTTTTTTTTTTTTTTTTTCCTTTCTGGTACTAGAGATTGAACCCAGGGGCATTTAACCTGTGAGCGCTTCCCAGCCTCATTTTATTTTTGACTTTGGAACAGGGTCTCACTAAGTTGCTGAGGCTGGCCTTTAACTCATGATCTTCCTGTCTCAGCCTCCCAAGGACTGCGATTCCAGGCGTGCACCACCGTGGCTGGCAATGTGTCAGTTTTAAACAGACAGATGAGGAGTGGTGGTCCATGCTGCACAGAATGAGTCCTCGATCACTTCCTAACAAACCACTCATTGGGATTGAGGCCCCGCTGTATTTATTTGTGGTCACTAAGGACCTGGGGTCGGGGCTGGGAGAGCACCTTGGGCCATTTGGGCTGAAGTTCCAAATACTGAGATCAAGTACCGATTCCAGCTCCACCAGGGATGGAGTCAAGGCATAAATAACCCTGGCAGAAAAGCCAGGGAGGAGAGGGCTGGTCCCTTTACGATGAGCACCGTCAGCGGGTGATATGCTCATTAGCGTGTTGGGTAAGTGCTATTTATGCCCCCAGAGCCATAGCATTTGTCACGCAACCCGAGAACCAAAGAAACACTTAGGCTGTTTACACAAAATGGCCCCGCCGGCTGCTGACAATAAGTAAAGCAAAGGAGAAGAGATTTGCAACAAACAATTGCGTTTTCTTGCTCATCCTCAGCCTTCTGTGGTTAAGGAGGACAAATCTGCTTCACAACCCCACCGACGGCTTCATCACTAATCCTCCTTTCTGTACTGGTATTGGGAAGAGGGTTTAAAATGTATTAATGTGTCGATACTGGGAAAGATGTCCAATCTTGAAATATGTCTTCTTTACTAAGAAAGCCAGGGTTAGCTAACATGTCCTTGCATTCCTAAGAACAATTTAACACATTTTGGGGGAGAAGACGAAAGGTAAAAGCCTGTGTCTGGAGACAGAGATGCCTCCCCCTCAGGCCATAAATCTGGGCCTGTGTTTGGAAACAGAGATGTCTCCCCCTTTAGGCTATAAATTCGGCTGGAGAGATAACAGAAGCAGAGCTGGGGTTGGAGATAAGGGGTAACATGATCTCCAAAAATCAGAGGGACCTGCTGGAATTAGACAGGATAAAAACTCAGTAAACTGGAGTTCGTTGGCATTTTCATTCGAATTGCCCCCCTGTGCCCCTCTCCGGCACAGGGCTGTAACTATCTCTATATTTCTACCTTTTTAATAAACTTCTTTAAATCTTCAGCAGCTGTCCAAGCGATGAATACTTATTCTTAGCTTAGGACAAGAATCCACGGTTTTTCTGTTTGTCTGTCTGTCTGTGTGATAGTGGGTGGGGGGGTTACTTTTCCACACACACACCACGCACCTTTCCCCCCCCAACCTATCCCCTGCAACACTTTCCAACAGCAGCTGTTCCCTTTTGGGGTCTCTGTGGTTCCTAGGGCACAGCCTTTCTGGGCTGGGTACCCAGAATGTACCATCTAAATTGGCATGGAGGAGTCCCAGAGGAAGCTGGCAAGGGGCCCTGGGTGGTACCTGTTTGCAGCGGGAGAGGGGAGGACTTAGAGGAACAAAGGCTGTTATCCGTGCCCACCACAGCATCGGGATGCGAGATGCTGCCTTGTGGCTTTGGTTTTTGAAGAATATCACCATTTCTCATCGAGATTAGAAAGACTTCACAGGCTGCAAACAAGGCAGGCTAATTGACTCTCAGAAAAAATAAGCCGGGCGTGGTGGCATGCATGCTTGTAATCCCAGCATTTGGGAAGATGAGACAGGAGGATTGTGGTTTGTGGACAGCCTCAGCTACTTAGTGAGGCCCTTTGCAACTCAGTGAGACCCTGCTTCAAAATAAAGAATAAAAAATAGGGCTGGGGGTGTAGCTCGGAGGTAGAATGTCCCTGGGTTCCATCCCCAGTAACACACACACACACACACACACACACACACACACACACACACAAATAATAATAATAATGGAAACATTCCAGAATGTCTATGGAACCCTTGGGTGGGGGGAGCAGTAGCTGAGAGCCCTGCAGGTATCATGAACAGGGTTCCCCATTCTCTTTCCAGAGAGCAGGACTTCCGTTTTCTCAGGGCCAGTCTGGAAAGAAGGCCTGCAGCATGCATGACTTCAAAATGCTTATGTGTTTCTCACTCTGGACCTTGTTACGATGTATAACTACAATACACCAGTAAAATAAAGCCTATTTTTAAAAAAGCACTCCAAGTGGACCTCCTTCACAGAGCAGGGAATTCCCTGAGCTTTCTCCTAGGGAATGAAGCCCCAGGAAGGCTTCGGGGGAAAGGGAGCCAGTCACTGGGACGGCGGATGTGCCATAGGCCTATGTCTGGGATGCTATGCTCCAGCTGGCCAATAGTTAACTTATGTCACCTCTTATAAAGTACCCTTGGAAGGAGCCTGAGCTTCTGTCCCGCTGATTTCACTTCTCATATGCAAATTTGACTCTCAATGAAAGCAGGGTTTGTTTTCTGGGCTCCGGAGTTGAATGCTCTGGTGGAATCAAGGAGGGGAACTTGGCCTTTTGCACCTTCTTCAACAGTAGGGCTCCCATGAGGACTGGTATTTCAGAGTCAATTTTTATTGTCAAAAATTTAAAGAGGGGGAATTAGCTCCAGGCTCAGGCAACTTGTATCCCCCTGGCTGCCTTCCTACCAACTGGCTTTTCTGTGTTTATACACTAAAGTACTTGGCCCCAGAATGCTTTGAAGGAGGAGGAAAAACCTAAGCAAGTCAACAAACCACTCTTCTGATGTCAGTCAAGCCCTACTGTCACTGAGGGACAATAAGCACAGGCACCTTGTGCTTTTCAGTATCTAAACACTCTTCTAGTATCTAAGAGACTGGAGGCGTAATGGTAGCTATAAAAGAGAATCCACCAAGAGTTCTCCATCCCAAAGAGACTGGAGACGTAATGGTAGCTATAAAAGAGAATCCACCAAGAGTTCTTCATCCCAGAGCCAAGGCCAATGGTCCTGCAATGCCCTGCGTGGCTACGGGACCCTGACCTCTTCCTCTGTGACTTTAGCCTCCCACTCCTGGGAGCTCACTCTGCTCCGCCTGGCTATGGCGGCTTCCCCTCTGTTCCCTAAACAAGGCTACACACTCCCGCCTCAGGGCCTTTGTACCTGTCCTTCCTCTGCCTGGAAAGCTTTTCCTCTAGCCATGTATTCATGTTTCTTCACATTCTGTCCTTTCAGTTTAAACTTTATCTCATGTGTGTGTGTGTGTGTGTGTGTGTGTGTGTGTGTGAATGGAACCAGGGCCATTCCACCTCTGAACTACACACACACACACACACACACACACACACACACACACACACACTACACCCCCCCACACCTTGATGTCTTTCTCCTTCTTTAAGCTATAAACTCATGAAAGGAGAAAATCTGTCTCTGTCTATTCACTGATATCTCTGTACACACAGTAAACATTCAGTCGGTGAATGAATGAACGATGAATACAACATGTCAGAAAGAATAACTTATAACTTTTTTCCCCAGGAATAATTCCTTCCTCCTCCTCTTCTGTGCGCCATGAGCACACACCGCCTCCCCTCGCCGAGCTCTCAGCCCGGCTGCGGTTCCCTCCCTCTTTGCACCCACGTGGGGTGGAGTTGCCTGTTGAACGCAGGCAGGAGCGGCAGGTGCCATCCTGGCCCGGTCCTAAAACATTTCATGTCAGTGTTGGCTGGAAAGGGGAGGAGATGATTCAGCAGAGGAATCTGAGGTCCTACACAGTGATGGCTCTAACCAATAAAAGAAAGCTGGTCCTCGAATGACCGCGTGGGTCAGCGCCACTCATCAAGGCTGCATAGGAGGCTGCCGAGAACATGCAATGAATCTGAGTCGTGCGTGACCACTGCGGCGTGGAGGTCGCTTGTTAACGCAGTTCAGGCGCTCCACACGATACACATGCGGATGCCATGAGATCAGAATTTTCGTGTTAGGCAGTAACACACGTGCGTCTCAGCTATAAGCCGCCTCCTAAGAGAAACCTAGTGTGCTTTGCTTAACTGGAAGTTCAGCCTCGCTGGGCTTCTGTGAAAATGGTAGTGAATCACCAGGGGTGAGAGAGAAGGAGATGGGGAGATGCCTCCTCCAGGTTAACAGTCTCCTTCTTGAAATGATAGCCAATGATCCACACAGGCCACAGCTGAGCACTCTTTGCAGACAAACTTGCAGAGAACTATAATCCAACCCCCAGTTTTGGGGGGGTATTACTGGAAATTGAACCTGGAGGCATTCTACCTCCGAGACCATGTATGTATGTGTATGTGTGTGTGTGTGCATATATATACTTTTTTTTGTTTTGAAACAGGGTCTTACTAGGTCGCTCAGAGTCTTGCTATGTTGCTGAGGCTGGCCTTGAACCTGTAATACTCCTGTCTCAGCCTCCCGAGTACCTGGGTTTATGGGTGTGCACCACCATGCCTGGCCAACACATTTTGAGATGCTGGAACTCACACTGCTGTCATCAGTGTGCCGGCTGCTTTGGGAATAATGTCAAAGTTACGCTGTCTACACTCGGGCTCTGGCTTTCCACCTGGAGTGTTTATGTCCAGAAGACAGAAGACAGCTGCCACGCACGCTCAATGTCGCCCACTCTCAAGGAGGACTGTGCTCTCTGTCCCCTGGGCCGGGGAAGTTAGACCAACCTTACTACACTACACTGCCAGGTTCCTGCTACCGCTCTGCTGAAGCGCTCACACGGTACAGCAATACACAAACACAAAACGGTGCGCAGCGTTACCTGCCCGGCGAGCATTTCGTATAACAGGACGCCATAGGCCCACCAGTCCACCGACTTCCCGTAAGGCTGGTAAGCGATGATCTACAAGAACAAACGGAACAGCCATGGTTAGCGGGAAATCAGCCTCCTGGGAACAAGCAAGTCAAGCAGGGAAGCAGACACATCCGGTCCATGCAAACGAAGTGGCGATAAGGCCTGCACTGATTTCCATACAGAGGGAAGAGGGTCCTTCCAACGATGAACACAGAGAGCTCTAAGCCATGATTCACTGCACATTCTGTGTCTGTGCTCTTCCTCCGAATCACCTGCACATTCTATACCACTGTCTCCAGTATAGTTAATTAGCCTCATTGATGAAAGATATCTGCATGTTGGAAGGGATTTTGTCTTTGGAAAACAAAGATATTGTTTAGAACTAGGATTTGATATGTAACATGATCAAACTCTGTAACTGAGAGTTTTTTTTTTTTTTGGTACTGGGGATTGAACCCAGGGGTGTCCTACCTCTGAAATACACCCCAGGCCTTTTTTACTTGGAACAGGGTCTTGCTAAGTTGCTGAAGGTCTTGCTAAGTTGCTGAGGCTGGCCTTGAACCTGTGATCCTCCTGTCTCGGCCTCTCCGGGACTGCAATTATAGGCGGGTACCACCATACCTGGCTGTAATTGAGTTTTTCTAACAGTGACGTCGATGATGATTGAGGATGAAGGAGGAGGAGGAGGATGGGAATGACTATCATAAAAATTATAGTTTCTTGTGTTGCACATAGAGGTATAATGACATACATTCAACTGTTGAATGATTCATACTTTAGAACATTTTAAAATATGCATAAAATGCAATGTTTTGACCTTGTTTGATTCAAACCGACCAATTGCAATAAAATAAAATAAAATAAAATAAAAGAGAAATCTTGAGACAATTGGGAAAAAATTAGGATATAGTCTGTATGCTAGGGGATATGTTAAGGGACCCTTGTTAATTTTGTCAAGATTAAATCCGTATGATGAATAGTTAAAATGTGTCTTTTTCAGTTAGAGATGAGTGTATTCATAGGTGAAATGATGTGACATCTAAAAACTTTAAGAAATGCTTCAAGAAAAGAAATAGAGGTAGGGGGAGAATAGTTGGATTGAGCTGTTGACGCTGGGCTGTGCATCCACAGGGACCCCCTTTTGCTCCTTCTAATTTCCTGGCTCTCAGAATCAGCAGATTAACTAAGCTCCTGTGTGGAGGGGAATAATGCTGATTTGAATCTCTAAGTGTGGCATGATTTATTAAAACCTTGGCTTCAGCCAGGCCTGGTGGCTCACACCTGTAATGCCGGTACTAGGAGGCTGAGACAGGAAGATCACAGGTTCAAGGCCAGCCTCAATAACTTAGTGAGACCTGAGCAACTTAGTGAGACCCTGTGTCAAAATGAAAAATGAACAGGGCTGGGGGTGTAGCTCAGAGGCAGGATGCCCCTGGGTGCAACCCCCAGTACTGATAAAACAAAACAAAACAAAAACACTGGCTTCACTATTTCTCAGGTAGGCTGTGTATCTGAAGCACACAGTTCCCAGACCCATGGATCACGCCCCAGGGTTCCAGGTGGAGACATATTAACGGATACTCAGCACAAACCATTCTGCTATTTTATATGTGACTTTGACTTTGAAATGTTCTAGGATATTTCTTCAATGGCCCAGGATGTCTAATGAAATGTCCTGGGACATTAGAAAAGTTTCTATGTTCTGCCCACCCCATTTATTTAATGCATTACCAATATTTTCCCATGTAGAATGAGTCATACAAGCACCACGTGGTCTGCTTAAGTGTGGGCACCAATGGGGATATATGTTTGGATTCAACAGCTTTGTAGCTTGTTTCTTGGCAAGGAAATGATAACTACAGGAATCTATAAGAAATCCTTAATTTATTTTACTACATTTGTTATTTTCTGAAAAAATTGTTTTGTGTGTGGTACTGGGGGTGGAACCCAGAGGCTTTCTACCTCCGAGCTATAATCCTAGACCTATTTTATATTTTATTTGGAAACAGGGTCTAAGTTGCTGAGAGCCTCACTAAATAGCGAGGCTGGCTTTGAACCTGCGCGATCCTCCTGTCTCAGCCTCTCAAGCGCTGGGATTACAAGCGTGCGCCACCATGCCCGGCGTTTGCATGCTTTTTGTTTTGAAAACTTAGAAAGTAAACACACACACGATTCATCAATTAGAGTTTCTGATTATTACTTGAAGGTAATTAATATATGTCATTTCAGTTTGCTTCCAGACAGGAAACTATTGAATCAAAGGACTTGCATATTTTTATACCCTTTGCCAAACTATCCTCTCCAAATAGTTGGATTGGATTTATTTTTTTATTTTTATTTTTATTTTTTTTTTGCAGTACTGGGGCTGGAACCCAGGGGCATTTTACTTTCGAGGCCAATTTTTTAGTCTTTATTTTGAAACAGGGCCTCACTGAGTTGCAAAGGACCTCACTAAGTAGCTGAGGCTGTCCACGAACCGTGAGCCTCCTGTCTCAGCCTCCCAAATGCTGGGATTACAAGCATGTGCCATCACGCCTGGCTGGACTGGATTTATATCTCCACTGAAAGCCAGTTTTGTACTAGATCAAAATGATTCTTTTAAAAATCAATTTTACTTTTATTTTTAAATTCTCCAAGCCATGAGTATTTATTAAAGAAGAATTAGAAAAAAAGCTAAACAAATAGAAAAGTGAAATTGCTTATAGTCTTACTTACCCCAAAATATTAATAAATCACTGTTATATAAAACCTTTGCAATGTTTCTCTAGGTGCAGTGTATATACACATACATTTTTTTTTTATGGTACTGAGGATTGTACCCAGAGGCATTCTATTTCTGAGCCCTCAGTCCCTTCTACTTTTTGTTTTGAAGCAAGATCTTGCCCGGTTACTGAGAGTTTTGCTACGTTGCCGAGGCTGGCCTTGAACCCGTGATCCTCCTGTCTCAGCCTTCCAAGTACTGAGATTATAGGCGTGCATCACTACCACGCATACACATTAAAAATGGGATTATACCATTTTTCTATCGTCAGTTTATTAATAATAAAGATGAGTATCTTTGCAAAATCTTTGCTTATTTCTGCAGGATCAATTTCTGTAAGTAGAATTTTGGGTCAAAATAACTGTTTTTGACTCAAAACACTTAGGACACACTGCCAGCTAACTCCAGCGTGGTAGAACATGCACACTCCCGCTAGCAGAGAAGGCGCCTGTGTCCTGGGGTCCTCACCAGCACTTGGTATTGTCACTGTTTCCGAATCAGGCCAATCTGCTGATCAAAGCGCTATTTCAATGCTCCTTTTTATTGGCATTTTGTTCACATTTTCACATGGAAATTAGCCACCTGTGTTTCTTTTTCAGTTCACTGTCTATGTACTCTGCCCAATTTTCTGACTGATTGCTTCATTCATTCATTCTTTCTTTTGAAGACTATCTGAGGTACTCCAGATACAATGTAGAAAGGGCAGACAAGGTCCCTACCCCCGCTCAGAGATCACATAGACAGTTGCTTTTCTTACTGATTAAGGAGAACTCTCCATATCTTGAGGATATCAACCCTTTGCTGTAAATTTTTACAAATAATTTTCCCAACTCATCATTTACTTGTGTTTTGTTGATAACAAACTTTTGATGTTCAGAAATACAAGCTTCCCTAGTATGCATTCAGCCTTTGAAGTCATACTTACAAATTCCTTTACCCAGATGGTAGAAATATTTCATGTAATTTCTTCTTTTTGTTTTACAGGAACATTTTTTTTTTTTACATGTAGTACTTTATTCAACTTAAAAATTATTTTGGCATCTGACACAATTAAAATCTCCACCCAAATGCTAACCTTTTATTCTAGAATAACTTTAGGAATAACTCATTTGAGCTTGTTTGAAAAATCAATTTCATCCCATCGCAAGTGGTCAGCTCAGGTGACCGCACACCCACGGAGCTGCCTGGGACCATGGAAGCTCATCTGGAGTCCGGAGATGAGGCTCTTGCCTGCTTACCTCCCCACAGATTGTGTCTGCACCTTATAGTATGCCTCAGAATTGGAAACAAATGCATAGTTATTTGTTGACAGACTCCACCCTGGTAGATGAAAGTTCTCAGGAGGCAGGATCTGTGTTCATCCCTGTAGCCTTAGCATCCAGCCAATGCCTGGACATAAACGTGGTTCCGGACAACATCATGATATTTACCATGTACCAGACACGGAAGGGATGCTTAACAGACATTGCCTCCTTTGATTCTCCAATAACCCTCCAATAAGGTGGTTGGATACTATACCCTTATCTTACAGATGAAAAGCTAAGGCTAAGAAAGATCAGGCGAGCTGTTCACGGTAGGCCCAGGTACCGAGTGGCCGAGCTAGAGTTCTGAGTCCATTCTGCTTTGGAATCTGTGTGCTTCAGCTGGTCTATACGGTTCATTAGAACTGCTGAGCACGGACCAGAACCCACGTTCTGATGAGTGGCAGCAGGAGGCCCAAACAAGCAAGGAGAGTCGGAACCTGCATCCAATTGGCCATCTACTCACCAGAGGTCTTTATTGTGGCGTTGGAAACACTGAAACACCCCTTCTAACTGAATCAGAAAGAAGGTATTAATTAAAAAACTAACATCAAATCTTTGTATAAGACAGGTGGACAGCTGGCTGGTCTAGCCTGGCGCCAACTGCAATCGTGGGGCCATTGGTTTCTGTTTTATGTCAGAGAGCGGAAAATAAAGCAGGGCTATACCATGTAAATACAGAATGATGACACATTTTCCCGATTACCTTGATAAAAATGTCCAGAAAACTTTAAAGTTAGTAAGTGTCTAAATGGAGGCTTTCTTACTCCAAACTTCTACTTTTAAAACATTATGACATATGGAGAGACAGTGTCATAGTATATATTTAAAAGTGACTTATTTCATGAATAGTGCATAGATGAATGGAGAAATGAACGAATGAGCAGGTGCACTCACATATCACATATGCCTGGACCAGCGTCTTGTCTTAACATCTCATCTGTTTCGGTAGGAGCATCCGTGATTCCCTTTAACTAAATGGCAGGAGTTGTGTGCACTCGCAGTGTGCTAACTCAACTGGAAACATAAAAGGGCTCCTGAGAACGGGAGCACTCCAGCCATGGCAAATCCTGCCTGTCCAGAAGGACTGGGGAAGGACGGGTAATTAAATGAGTGAATGCAAATGGACTCTGCTTGAAAACTGCACAGTGCTGTGCACACGTAACTAAACAACTCTAGTGTTGATCGAATTTTAAGCCCCCTCCCTTAAACTTGAGTGGGAACTCTGCACTGAGTTAAGTAGGTAAATGTCATTTTTAAAAAAGACTGATTCAGAGGATTAAGGGGCTGCCCAACTTTTGTCAGAGTTTGAAGACTTTGTTTAAAGAATGCACAATATAATTTCAATTAATATTTTAATTAATTAAAATCAATTTATTTTAATTAATAATTTGTATTGCTGGTATATTGAGTTAAGTAAAATTAATTTCATCTGTTCTTTTTCCAACTTTTAAAAAAATACAGCTGCTTGAGCCGGCCGTGGTGGTGCACGTTTATAATCCCCACGCTTGGGAGGCGGAGACAGGAGGATCACGCAGGTTCGAAGCCAGCCACCATGCTGGCTTAAGAGACCCTGTTTAAAAAAAAAAGTATAAATTAGGTCTGGGAGTGTAGCCCGGAGGTAGAAGGGCTTCCAGGAACGCCAGTACCATTAAAAAAAAAAAAAAAATACGGCTGCTAAATGCAGTTTGGCCTTGGATTTAATTTTTATTGGGGGGTGCTGGTCTAGACCCTCTAGAGTTCCACCAGCTCCTATAACTCACTCCGGTTCTTGGTCTACACTGGCCTGAGGAGCCGCCAGCTCTGGGCTGAGGACAGGGTTCAGAGATCCCCAGAGCAGATGGTGAGCCTCTGCTGGGTCTCTTCCCAATGGGGATGGGCGCAGGTGCCTCTGGTGCTTGCGGGCCAGTGGGGGCTCAGAGCCAAGCCGGGGCCGGCCGCATGACATCCTGAAGCCCCAGGCTAGGGGCTACCATGGCAATTTGGCTTTCCAAAACGGAGCAACTCACAAAAAGAGGGGCAGACTTGGCCAGGAGGAGCGGAGTTGGCAGGTTTTCCCGCAGCACATGGGAGGCTGAACTTTGGCTTGGAAACCAGACCCCAACGGGGCCACTGCCATTCTCTCTACTGCTATTTGTCATCGTGATCATTATTATTATACTTACATGGGCCAACTGCTTGGGGGGAATGTCAGGATGTTACAAATGGTTGCCTGTCTTGTAAAAACGAGCCACAGATGAGCTTTCTTTCAGCCTGGGCATAAGACCAGGGCATGAAGGGGACCAGAGGGCAGCTTCTCATCTCTTACTAGACCAAGGGCCACAGACACTGCAAGGCCACCCAGCCTTCCCCTCTCTGCCAGGGCTGGAGGGAGGGTTTTCTGTGCAATAACAACAGAGGCAACAGTAATGCCCACTGAGACCCGTGTCATTGTCACAGGCATGCGTTCACCTCTGCCGATTCATTTAACTCTTTATAGGTGCATATTCCTAAGATGAGGAAAAGGTGGAGAGAGGTGGGGCAGCTTGCTCTAGACCACACGGCGAGCAAGTGACGGGGCTGGGATCTGAACCCGGGTTGTCCAGATGGCTCTGGTGTCCACACCTGTGACCATTTTTCTACACTGAATGTCTTGACCCAGTGTGGTTCCTTGGACAGCGATGGTGGGAGCTGGCCCAGTGAAGATGACTCTTGCCAAAAAGGGGCACAGATGCTCAGCAGGATCCAGACAGCCAGAGTGCCTACCTCACGCAGAACGCTGGCTGCTAAGACTTCATCTTGAAGGACCCTGTGATACCTTAAGGGGTGATGACCGTGGGCCCTGGGGGCCTGCCCTCACGGCACCTGAACTGGACTGCACTCTTTGTCTTCATGTGATACTACGCACCAAACCCCAAAGCCCACTCTTAAATAAACGTGCTAGCCACGGGAGACTCTTTCAAGCCACCCTTACAAAACCATGGCCTTTATGCATAAATCAGGTTCATGTCATTCTCTCAGGGAAACAAGAGAATATTCCCTCTATTTAATTTGTGTGTGTGGGTGCGGGTCTGGGGATGGAACCCAGGGGCATTCGACCTCTGAGCTACACCTCCTGCCCTATGTGTTATTCTTTATTCTGAAACAGGGTCTCACTGAGTTGCAAAGGGCCTCACTAAGTAGCTGAGGTTGTCTGTGAACTGTGATCCTCCTGTCTCAGCTGGTCTGTCCATCTGTCCGTCCGTCCTTCCTTCCTTTTTTGTAATGTCTTAGTCTGGTTTCGCTCTTAGGGTAATGCTGGCTTCTTAGGATGAGTTGGTATTTCATCTGCTTTGATCTTCTGAAAGAGACTGTAGACGACGGGTTTAATTTCTTTGTTTACTACTTGGTAGGATTCACCAGTGAATCCATCTCAGCCTAGCGCTTTCTGCCTTGGAAAGGTGTTAATTATTGGTTCAATTTTTTTTAAAAGGCCAACTGCTTATCATTTTCTTGTATATTTTGTTGGATTTCGTCTTTTAAGGAATTGGTCAGTTTTATACAGGTCACCTCTCCTCTAACCCTCACCCTCTGAACAGGGGCTGGGGATGAGCCAAGGGCAGCTGAGATGCTGCCCTTAAGCCCTGAGACCTTTATTTCCTTTTATTTCTTGTTCTGCTTGGTAACAATAAAAATGACGTTGATAACAAATATATAAAATACATCTTGTTTTATGTGCCACTTTTGGGGGGGGGTTCCTGGAAACCCTTCTAGCTCTGGGCTACACTCCCAGACCTATTTTATATTTTTTTATTTGGAAACAGGGTCTCTTAAGCCAGCAAGGCTGGCTTCGAACCAGTGTGATCCTCCTGTCTCCGCCTCCCAAGCGCGGGGATTACAAGCGTGCGCCACCACACCCAGCTTATGTGCCACTTTTATTTGGTTGGGGATTGGGCTGAGACAAGAGTAATTGAGGCCCACATACCATTATGTCTAAATATAAATACCCAAGGGGATGGTGTAGGCAACAGAAATTTATTGACTCTCACCCCCCCTCCCCTTTTTCCAGTTTATTGCTGGGTCCCCAGGCGGCCTTTCCTCTGCTACACACTCTGAGGTCTCCTCCTCTTTGTCTAAGGACACCATTATGATCTCATTGTACCTTAACCACCTCTTCAAAGGCCCCATGTCTTCCATTTTTGTTGCCGTATGATAAACAGTGGCTCTAGCTCTGCTGTTCCAGAACTTAGAGGCATCTGTAAGATGGGGCTGGTCAGAGTGTCTTTCTCAAAGCCCGGCCTTGATGATTACATGCGTTTTGTCTGTGATGCGCTCGGCTGCCTTGGAGTGAGGGATGGTGGTCACCCTGGAGACACGATTCGGTCCTGAGGACCCAGATGGCCAACTTTGATTTTAGAATTCCTAGACTCCTGAGACCCGCTCCAGCATGTGGAGACCTGGGCCACACCTTCTCTTCTGAGTCCCCTCTGCACCATACCCATGAGGAGTCCTGTGCAGCTGGCCTGCATGCCCACACTCCAGCCCACTGATCCCTGCAGACTGCCACCCACTGACCCCTCACTTGGGCACAGCAGTGCCCACGCCAGCAGGGTTGTGCCCCTGGGAAGGATGGGTCGTGGGATGATGCCGGCTTTGGGCCTGGAAGGGAATTCTCAGGCTGCCACCTCATTGTACAGAAGGAATATAGGGCAGACTCAGAGAGAGCAGGCATGCCCCTCAGCCCGCAGACCCCAGCCCTACAAGTAGAGCCCAGGCTGGGGAGGTCCCAACGAGAGCAGCTCGGTGGGGGTGAGCTAACTCCAGGCAGCAGGCCATATCCAGCCTGCGCCCTGTTTCTGTATGGCCCTGTGAGCAAAGCCTGGTTTTCATGTTTCTCAATACAAAATGAAAAAAAAAAAAAAAAAAAAAAGACCATACCAGCCTTTTGGCAAATACGGTTACTCCATTTTGCTACTTGGCAAAATCTAAACTTCAAGAAAAGCCTAAAATGTTTTCTGCCTAGCCCTTCGCAGAGAAAGTTTGCCAACCCCTGCTCTCTAAACCACATGCTGGCAAACCCCGTCGCCTCTGACCTTTAGAATGAAGCAGAGGCGACACAGTTAAGTTCTGGTTGTGGCCTTAAGGAGCCCCGTGGCTTCTGTTCTGGGCCTCTTACAAGCCGGCCATCATGCCAAGCAGCTCAGGATAAGTGAGTGGTCAATGGCTGCATGGAAAAAAAGCCTATGCAGAGGGGGACCCAGGGCCTGGGCAGCAGCCACAGCCAGAGGGCATCTTGGGTCTTGGGTCCATTTTGGGTCTCGGGTCCATCTTGGGTCTCGGGTCCATCTTGGGTCTCGGGTCCATCTTGGGTTTTGGGTCCATCTTGGGTCTCGGGTCCAATTTGGATTTCTGGCATCAATAGATCCCTGGGCCCGACGCCCTCACAGCAGCCCGGGGCCATGCCTACTGAGCCCTGACTCACAGAAGCAGCGTTAACATGGCGTGATCTTAAGTCACAAGTCTGGGATGGTTATGCAGCACCAGGTCATGGAACGACTGTCAAGTAACAGACAAGGAGTCACAGAGCGACCATCCTGAGGCAGGCCGAGCTCTGGGCGAGCAGAAGTCACCTAATGTCTAAAGCCGAACTTTGAGGAAGAGATGATGATTATATCCGTGTAACAGATGTCGCTCCAAGTCCTTAAAGGAGCAGAGCTATAGCTAGAGTTTATGTGACGAAGAAAAAGTCAACAGAAAGTCTTCCCCTCAGGGGCAATATTAAGAGAGCAACAGGAGCCAAGACAGAGGGGAAATGGTCTGGAATCAAGTGTACTGCCCCAGGCTTCTAGCCTCTCTCCAAGGGATTCTCCAACTCAGCACTAGTGGCCCTTACCCTCTCGTCTCCTCTCTGGGGATGGCCGGTGCCAGGGAAATGCTGGCAGGTCTCAGCTCCGGACCTGCCTCGGGCCTCTCCTGCTCAACCCAGAGGATGGCTCGAGTATTGACTTTACATCAGGACCAGGAGACACTTGTGCATTAAAGAATGAACTGAGAGTTAGGAATACATTTGGTGCCTATATGATCTTTATCGACTATTATAAGGACTTTTCAGAGCCAGGAGCTGGGTCTTTGTATGTGTGCTTGTTAAAAGGGGACAACTGGCCGCCCGTGGCTTGAGGACACCAGGCCCACACCCGAGGCTGGCGGAGCAGGCCTGGCCCTGCCACCTGCTGCCTATGAACTTTGGGCAGGTCGCCCCCCCTTTCCAGGTTCCCTTTCCCTTGTATGTAAAACAGAGATAAGACAGCCTGCCTCTAAGGGCCACTGTAAGAATGAAGTGGGCTAACAGGTATAAGTGTGTGGCCCAGGCCAGGAGGTAGATAAATGTCAGCCATCTCTCTCTTGAGACACCCAGCTCAATTTTTCCCACAGGATTAAAACAAATCTCTAAATGAAGGGTCAATGAATGCAGGCTGCAGAATACTAGGAGAAAAAATTTATTAGGGCATCATCAGGGCGCTAAAAACAAGCCACAGTCTTGCTTGCATGGACAGCCTCCCTGCTGGTGTTGGGAGAGGCGCGCGTTGGCTGGCATCTGAGCTGGAACCTGCAGGTTCCTTCTTTCTGGGGCAACAGCCCTGGGTTCAAAGCCCAGGTCGGCCTTGAACGGCAACCTTGGAAAACAGTAATGAATCTCTTTGTGTCTTCTGGAAAATATCTGGAAAACCAAACTGGATTAAGTGTTGAACAAAATAAAGTAGATAAGGTATTTAGCCCTGGTCTGGGACGGACTAGGAATTTAGTGAGGGATAGTGAAGCCACCAGGACCTGGTTCTTTTTGGGGGTCACTGGAGGTCATCTGGAAGGAGATTATGGGAGAGGAAGCTTGAACAGTGATCCCCTGGATCACAACAGGGCAGGCGCCTGGTGCTGTGGAGAACAGGGTAGAGAGGATCCTGCTCTGGAGCCAGGAAAATTAGGGGCCAGTTTAAGAGCCACAGGCAGATGAGAAAAATCCATGATATTATATAACCTACATTATTCCTGGAAAAGATCCGAGGAGAAATACCCAATTTAAGGAGGACCCCAAAGGAAAGCCTGGCTTTGGTTCTTTAAGTATTTCTTCAAACGAAAGCAACTTCTTCAATTTTTCTCTTGCTATGCCGGAGTCACTGGGCCATGACCCCACAGAGAGAGAAATTGGCCTTTGATAGAAAGAAAGGCGCGCTGGGTTTATCATTCTCTTTCTTTAATCGAGCGCTTGCTTTTCTCCTCTCCCGGGGTGGGCGTGGGGACCTGCGGTCCAGGCGGCGATGTCGGAGGAGCTGCGCTGGAGTTGATTGGTTTTCTCTCTCCGCATCTCATCTCCCCCCTCTCACTGTGGCAAGCGCTAATTTACTGCCTGACTGCCTGGCTGTGTATACGGCAGGAGTTATTTTCTCAGTACCCCCGCCCCCAATTTAAAATGCTGGTTCCTTCAGCCTGCATTTTCTCCTTCTGTTTCCTAGAGGTTCCCTCAGAGAGGTTCCAGCAGTTCCATGCTGTCCCTGCTACCCACACTGCTCTTGGGGATCACTGGTCCCTCTTCCCCTCCTTGATCTCCCAGGACGAGGCTGCCTCCGAGTTCACCGACATTTGCCTTCCTTAGAACACAAGGGTACAGCTTCCAGTCCTTCTGCACATACCTTGGTCTCCCCCAACCCACCCCTAACCTGTGTCCCCCCACTGGCCACCACAAGAGAGGGTATACTTGAGGGTGCACTGGCTAAATCTCAGGGTAAACATTTCTTTATTATATTTAGGGCCACTTGCAACAATTATTGAGGTGAGTTTTGCATAAAGGTGCGCCTGTCTATCTGCTGCCACAGACCTCCTGAGCTGGCACTGCCCTGGGATGGAAGGCAGAAGCTGTGCCCCAGGGACAGGTCCTCCTCGTCCAACCCCCAAACCTCACAGGGATCTGCTCCCAGGCAGTGGGCCACAGGACAACTATACCCATAGATGGTCCCCATGTTGGCGGTGCCACCTGTTATTTCCAAGAGGAACACTGGCTTGTCCATGTCCCTCCTGGGCTGTGGTCATCCCCTCTGACACCCCCAGACCCTTCTAGTAGATATCCTATGGGTTCCCCTTCCTAGCCAAGCCTCCCCAGGCCTGGGCAGCATGGTGGGCACTCCATGGATGTGCTAATGTGTGGACCCAGAGATACCGCAAGCTGGGTGAGGGCGCGCATGTTTCTGGTTCACTCTTGAGGCTAGAACACATTCCAAGCCACTGACTGTGTCTCTGATTGTGACTCGGCCCCTGGCTGCTGTTCATAGGGATGAAGGTTCATCTTTTCCTGGGAGATACCAAGAAGAGATGCTCTACAGCTGAAAGCACGCTGGCTTTTGTTTAGTTGGGGACTAAACCCAGGGGCATTCTACCTCTGAGCTACACCCCCAGCCCTTTTTATCTTTTCTTTTTGAAATAGGGTCTCGCTGAGATCCTCCTGTCTCCGCCTCCCAATGCTGGGGTTACAGGCCTGTACCACCACGCCTGGCTAATGTTTTAACTTCCTTTTCTCCTATGACTCTAGAGATAATGCAATTGGTGCAAAGAATGTAGGGGCTCTGGAATCAGAAGGTCGTGGGTCCAAATCCATCCACGAGTGCGAGTCACAGAACCTCTGCTCATGCATAATTTAGGACACACAAGATGTGCTCAGAGGGCTCAGCAAGGAGCGCACAGTCAGCACACCCCAGGTGAAGAGCTCTTTGCTCCATCTAGCAGGGTCCCCACCACAGCAAGGCTGCAAGGACAGCCCCGTGCAGCACGTTTTGTTTATTTCTTTATTTTTGGTATTAGGGATTAAACCCAGGGACATTCTGCTTCCAAGATACACCAGTCCTTTTTTAATCTTTTATTTTGAAACAGGGGCTTGTTAAGTTGCTGGGAGTCTCGCTACGCTGCTAAGGCTGGCCTTGAACCTGTGATCCTCCTGTCTCAGCCTCCCAAGAGCCGGGATGGCAGGCATGCACCCCGTGCCCAGCTGTGTGTGGCACATTTTAAGCATGCTTCACAGCTACTGGAGCAGGGTGTGCATGGAAGGACAGTGGCAGAGGCAACACTTGCCCTTTGGCTTCTTTTTCCAGAAAGAAGACAACACTCATACTTGAGTCTTAGCTTCAGAGGAAAATTTTGATCTGTGGCCGGATCTCACAGGCCAGAGGTCACTAAGTGTCAGAGGGGTCAACTGCACATGGAGCTTTTGCCCAGCTTTCTCAGGGACTCTCACTGGCCCTGAAGAAGCCAATGTCAAAGCAAAGAGGGCCCTCCCCGTCGGCTACAGAAGTCATCTGCTCAATGGCTCCCTTTCTCTGGGCATCATCTCAATTCCCAAGTCACATCTGCGAGTGACATTTTCTGCCTTGGCCCGTCTTCTCTGGTTAGGGAGATGCCACAGTATTAATCGATTTCAAGCTTTTTGAACAAATAGCCCTACACATTTAAGCCTCCGCTTTGCCTATTACAGAAAATGCCATTTCAGATAATTATTTTGCTTCTGCTTGGCAGGAAGATTTACACAGAAGACACAGCTAATTTAACCTTTGAGAAGACTCTGAAACCTTGAACCTGTTTGGGCTTTCCCTGTGCCTCAAGTATTTTGGGGGCCAAATATATCAACTTCCAGAACGTTATGAAGAAAATGGCTTGCAAAAAGGTTTAATGACCTAGTTATTATGACTGATTCCCCACAGTAGCACAGCTCTTTTTTTTTTTTTTTCCAGTGAGAGTCTACTGGACTCTAAACACGGCTTGTGGCTCCTCTTGCTTGCAGGCGTGTCTCTTGCCCTACGCTGTGGGCACGCAGAAGGCAGGGAACCTGTCTGATGGGATTTGCAACCCTGGGAGCATCAGGCTTGGTGCATCAGGAAGTACCTAGAATGTGGTGCTTACACAGGAATGGCTAAGGATTTGAGGGTTTGGTGTAGTGAGTGGCATGAAGGTCGGGAGATGGATCTGACTTGGAGAAAGCTTAAGAGAGCATGCTTAGTAACATGGCCTCTGACAAATTACTACCGTTGCAGTAGCCTCATCTGAAATGGGATTGGGGTGACCTCATGGGACTTATGATGCAAAGTGAGGGGACATATATATGATGCCTGGCCCTCAGAAGACACTCAATAAACAGTGGTCACTCCCTTTATTATTATTTGTACAGACAAGAGAGAAGCAAAGTCTTCAGAAATGAGGGCATTTAGAGTGAGAGGATGTCGGTCTCTGGGTATAAAGAGTTCCAAAGTTACCCAGCTCTGCTAGGAGTATGTTTCCGAGTATCTGGAGGAAGGAGGAGAGGAGGTTACCCAGCAGAGAGATGTTGACATGAGTGTGAAATTGAATTGGGTCCCCTCTCCTGAAAAGATATTCACGTCTTAGTCCCAGGGCTCTTTGACTATGTTACCTTCATGTCATAAGAAGGGATTTGCAGGTGTGAGGAGGCTGAGGGTCTTGAGATGAGCAGATGACCTGAGATTCCCTGGGTGGCCTGCAGAAGGTTCTTGTGAGAGAAAGGGGAAGCTGGAGGGTCAAGGTCAGAAGAGACAGAGAGAGGCTGGAAGAAGCCATTCTATGTGAAGTGTGAAAGAGGGCCTCGCCAGCCAGAGAATGCAGGGCACCTCTAGAAGCTGGGTAAAGCAGGGAAACACGCTCCCCCAAAGCTTCCAGAAGGAACCACCTGTCAACAATTTGACTTTAACCCAGAGAGACTGATTTTGGACTTCTGACCTCCAGAACTTTGTGTTTTAAGCGCTAAATTGGTGGCTCTTTCAGACAGTAAGAAGCCTTAGGAAATTTATATGACTAATGCTGAATGTTAGAAAAAAAAAAAGACCAGTGATTCAAATGGAGAAACCTTCATGGTATGGAAAACTTCATCTCTATGGGACACTGTCATCCCTGGTGCCATCAGATGGCCGAGGTGTCACCGAACACAAGTAGTGATCTGTGTGATCTGCAGGAGCTTGGCTTCCCCAGATGTCAAGTTCAAAGCCACCACCCTCTGTCAGTCATGGAGCTTTTATGACATCTGCTGGGCTGTTACCTGGAGCCCTCCTGTCTCTGAATCACAACCTGCTCTGCACTTGTCAGCTGGTAGGAAGCTTCTGCATCCACACAGCATCCAGAGATTGTGCTTGTCTCTGTACCATCTCCCTACTGGTCACATGACTAAGTTTGGGTTATGCCTCAAGGTACTAAGGAGTGAGCTTTTTTAGGAGAGAGGTGGACTTCTATAAGTTTTATATTGTGATAACACAACACCTCTGGCTGTGTGCCTTCAGATTTTGAATTTCTAAGTGAATTCTGTTTCCATGTTGCATTGGGATACAACAATAAAAAAAAGCCCCAAAGAAAGAAAGGAAACTAAGCCTCCCTTTGGAATAATGACTACCACTGAGGGTCATTCTAGGTACAAGTAGTGAGGGTCAATTATCAGTTCTTACAAGTTGTGGTTAGGTGTAGAAACTCATGTTTGGAGTTGATATAATTAAGTCATGAAGGTTATAATCTCATCAGTGGAGAAATCCTTTGTAATGGATTTACTGGGTGGTAACCTAGGCTGCAGAAGGTGGGTCCCTGGGGGTGTGGCCTTAAAGACTGTGCATTTGTCTTTGAATCCCTTTACACACTCTCTCTCCCCCTCCCTCCCTCCCTCCCTCCCTCCCTCTCTCTCTCTCTCTCTCTCCCTCTCCCTCTCCCTCCCCCCTCTCTCTCTCATCTACACAATGTGAGAGCAAAGCCCTTACTCTCTTCCATTCTCTGTTTCCCACCCCTAGGCCCCAAGATCCACATATCCAAGCCTTACATGAACCAAACCCAACATCTCCTCAAACTGTGAACAAATACATCCTCCTTCCTCTATGTTTGTGTGGTCAGTTGTTTTGGATTACAGCAGGGAGAAAGTTGACGGAGACAGTAACATTATTCCTAATTTGACACTGAAGAAAGGCAAAGGGCAGAGAGGTTAAGAAACTTGC
The DNA here is from genome assembly GCF_963383645.1 of Muscardinus avellanarius. Classification (NCBI taxonomy): domain Eukaryota; kingdom Metazoa; phylum Chordata; class Mammalia; order Rodentia; family Gliridae; genus Muscardinus; species Muscardinus avellanarius. The sequence goes on from NC_137802.1 coordinate 60,716,864, forward strand.
CTGAGTCCTCAAGGCCTGTAAACAATAGAGTCAAGATTAAAGCTCACATAAGTCTGACTTCTGAGCTCATCTTTCCCATTGTCGCTACTGCGGCCAAGGTGAATGAATGGGCCACTATGTTGAATGGGTGAGTCTACACTGCCCACAGCTAAGCTGAGACCCTATGAAGACCTCAGGCCGCCCAGCTTTGAATACGCTGCTCTCTACATGCTGGGGCATGCAGACAGAACGTGGACTACACGAAGACCCATTCTATCATTCTCATGTAGGAAGCTTCATAAAGTAGAAAGAAATTTCCCTAGAAATGTGTTATATCAAAGAGCAGTAGAGTCCACGGCTGTGAAGATACAAGTCATGGAACCTCTTGTAGCCACACTAATCTGTTCTTCCTAAATTACACTTCATGTATAACATGTAGTTCAGAGAAACGATCACTCTGATGTTACTGAAAAACCATTATTGCAATCACCTCCTAACCCAGCTTTTCCAGGCAGAATACTGTCAGGACCAACTTCCCTCACCCGAGTATCTCTTAGATTACCCTGACCATGGTCATGTAAGAAACACGTTTCAAAGGTGCATGCGACTGGCTCACATAACAAATATAAACGTTTAGCTGGTCATGGTGGTGTACATCTGTAATCCTATACTCGGGAGGCTGAGACAGGAGGATTGCAGGTTCGAGACTAGCCTCTGCAACTTAGCAATACCCTCAGCAACTTCCTATTTTAAAATAAAAAGTAAAAATGGCTGAGGGTATAGCTCAGAGGTAGACTGGCCTTGGGTTCAATCCACAGTACTACAAACAAACAAACAAACAAACTTGTAATTGCAATACTTGGGAGGTTGAAACAGAAGGATCACAGGTTTAAAGGTAGCCTCAGCAACTTAGCGAGGCTCTCAGCAACGTAGTGAGACCTTGTTTCCAAATAAAAAACAGGGCTGCGGGGTGTAATCCAGAAGTAGAAGGCCCCTAGGTTCTATCCCCAGTACCATAAAACAAAGCAAAACAAACAGAACCATAAAATCTCCATGAAACAAGACATGGCCTCATGTGCGGTGAGCTCTCCCGGGCCCTTTTTCTGTGTTAGTCTAGTTTAGACTGTTTGGTGGTTGCGACCCGCACATCAAGTTAACAAACCACTGATCCCCACGCTCTGCGTGGAGGTTGCGTTGGGAGTTTGAAAGTCCCGGTCTATGGAACAAGAAGCGGGGATCCCTACCTCGGGGGCGATGTAGTCCGGAGTCCCACAGAAGGTCCTGGTCGTGACCCCATCCATCATGTGTTCCTTGCACATCCCAAAGTCGGCGATTTTGATATGACCCTCTGAATCCAGCATGACGTTATCTAACTTCAGATCCCTGCAAGGAAGCAGGTCGCTGTCAGCGTCCTCCCCGCCCAGGTGACAGAGCTTGCTCTCCGCCCAGCTGTTATCTCAGTGGCACTTTAAGTCCCTGGAGCGCTCGAACCAGAAATTATTGTGTCATATATAGCCTGGAATATAGTAGGCACTTAAATCCTGAATGACTGATTGATGGCTGAATTGTGATTCTAATCTTGGCTGTGCCCCTGAATCTAGAGAGTCCAATTTATCAGGTCTGGGGAGATTCCAGTCCTTTGGCTTATTCATATTCTGCACAGGGTAGAGGCTGAAAACCAGCCAGGTTTGGGAAATGATGGGTTTAGAACCACCTTGCACGGTCCTTCCTCCTGCCTGTCCTTTTAATTAGTCTTCAATTAATCCTGCAAGACATTCTTCTCTTTGGCACTAGGCGTCCGCTGCGGCTAACAACTGAAAGAACAGAATTCAATAGTTTTTTTTCTCCCCTTTCCTCCCCCCAGTTCTACGTGTTCTCTTCCTTTCTGAGAATCTATAACAGCAATCTATAACGGCAGTTCGGTTTCCACCTCCCTGACCTCCAGTCCAAACACAAGGCGGAGGAAGGAGCTGTCAGTGGCGAGAAAGAACATGTTTTCTCATAGAAAGTAGAAATAAGATATAAAAATCTTTCAGGTCTAGACATCAGAGGGTAACTCTGATTGATTCATCATGAGGGTGCAGAAAAGGGTGAGTCCCGGCCGGTCTGCATTCCCAGGGGGTGACCGACTCCACACGAAGGTCTCCATCCTGGAATTACATGCCCGCAGAGGCCCAGCAAACCTCTCCTAGTGCCGCTGCTGCGGCTGAAGAGCTTCTGTACGCACCTGTAAATTATTCCTCTTTTGTGAAGGAAGAACAGGCCAATGGAGATCTCTGCTGCATAGAATCTGCAAAAGACAACGTGCTTGAGGTTTTGGGCTTCTCTGCACATGTGTACACTTTGCAGACTCGTGTTCAGGCATCAACGAGATGAAAGAGGGTAAGACCGCAGGCTTTCTGAGACCGACATCACTTTAACTGTGTTCTTGCAGTCCTCCCCCCTTCCCTCCGCCCTTTCATCCCTCCAACTCCCCCAAGAACAACATGGCTCATAAAGTCAATGAGACAGGTTTATTTTTCTTGACTGGGAAAGGTGACTAGATCATTTACTGCTTCGCAAGTAATTTCTAATCTCATCATTTAAAGAGCAGATATGTGTTCGGCTCTTGTACGTGAGGGATATGGCAGAGTGCGGTCGATTTCCGTTTCCCTACTCATGGCCACACTACGCTGGTGTTTGAAAATACAATTACTTCCCGGATGACAAACACCGCGCATGGGAGACTTTGCGCCAGCTCGTTCTCTCCCTCAAGTGCCATCACTAATGGGACAGGCACTGTGATTCATACCCGAGTTTGCCCTTTTAAATATCTTATAATGAAAAGCGGTTATGGGCATTATTTCCAACTCATTAACAGGTTAATATCCGAATTCAGAATACACGCGGAAGGATGTTTGCGAATTTGCAAGGCAGTTAGGAGTCTCTGAAGCCTGAGAAGCCACATGTCTGCACCTGAGCAAATATCACACCCAGGCGGCTTAAAACAAGCATAGGTGTCTACAGGAGGACAGAAAAGAAAACCAGGCAAGGCCCAGCTGTTAACGGGGCCGCCTCTGAAGACTTGCAGGAGGGGACGGCGTGGGGGAGGGACAGGAGATGGGATGATGGGTGATTTTTACACTATTTTTCATGTGTATTAAAAAATAAAACCTTTTATACAACACCAATGGAATGAAAGGGCATTGGCTGAGACACTTTTGTATTGCCTTACAGCCCAAGGCGGCTGTTTTGCTATCTACCCCTCACAGCTCTGTGCTATTGAGCTCAGATTTTACAATCTGAGCTTTTAATGCTCTACACTTGCGATGTTAAGAGAGGAGATGAGGGCAGGTCTTTCTAAAAATGCTTTTTACTCTTTAACAAAAACAAAAGCAGAAAAATCCCTCTTGACATTTTTTTTTTTAAAGACTGCTACCCAAGAATTCCTGATGGTGCCTTCAGTCAATCTTCTGTAGGGCAGATAATCCTGCACCCGTTTAAAATTTCCCCCATTATGTCTTATAGATTGAACACTAGCCAGAATCCTATTACTGTTTGCTAACTTGATCAACCAGGGTGTATGTGCACCATGCATCTTCATTTAGGGCAATAAAATAGCTGTTTGCTGAGGCTGGCTTCTGTTGAGTTTCCTGAGAATCCTGGCCCTTGATAAATGGGATGATGCTTCAGGTATCTAACTCCCTCTTCCCAGAGTGCCCTGGTCCCCACATATGACTCCTCCATGGTCACAGGGAACCCAACTTCCCACTCCTGTATCCCGGCATCTAAGGCACATCCCAGAAACACGCTCCAAGCTGAGTTCATGATTCTTTCCCCGAAACCACATCCCCTGGGGGTGGCTGCTCTCACCTGTGCCTGAGACAGGACACCATTTACAGAACTTTCTCTCTTCTCAACCCCACAATCTTCGGATTCTGCCTGCTTTCCTCAACAATGACTGTCAAAGACGCCTGGTCCTCTTTGGCTGCAAGGTCAAGCCCTAAACCGGGTCACCTTTCTTCTGCTTTATAAATATTCTCACCGACCTCCTTGCACCTGCCCCTGAATTCCTGCTCATCTTCCCTTCTTGTCTGGGCCAGAGAACTCAGTGACGATTTAGCCTCATGGGGTTAAGTCCCACTGACACCTCTTCCCTCTGCCTGCTGGGCCACAGGCCTGGGCTCAGGTCTGCAGCTGTTCACACCCTCTTCTCGGAAGGCCCTTCCCACATCTGTCTGTTGGGCGTTACCTGGGGACACGCTGCTCTTGCTCCCCAGTTTGGGGGAGCTCGGGAGGCATCCTATGCACACCTCTCAAGTTACAGCAACGCGTTACAAAGGCTCAGTGACTTCTCCATCAGAAAACGCGCTCCCTGAGGGCCAAGGGTGGGGACATACTGTTCCTTCCCCATTTCTAGTGTCTGGTGCACAGTGGGTGTGCAAAAACCATTCACTCAATACACGAGTGAATGACTCCACTCTTAAGGGTGCGATGGGTTGATGAGGGAATATGCCAGCATGTCCAATTTATTGGAAATAGAATGAACTGCTCCAGTGAGATGGGTTCTGTTAGTACATCTTCCCCTAGCGCAGACCCAACAGCACGCAACAGCAAAGGAACAAAGCCAGCCTTGGACATTTGGACGTTCCATCCAGCGGGAATTCCCAGCTAAGAGTACTGGGATGCCTGAATCACAGCGCTTAAAAAAAAAAAAAATACTCACACTGCTTGTGGCTCCTTAAATTTTCCTACTTGCTGAATGTGGTACATGAGGTCCCCGCCGTTGACGTACTCCATGACGAAGTAGAGTCGATCCTGCAGAGCAAGTCACAGGTGAGACGGGCTCCTGCCCCCTGCAACCCCAGCAGCTCTGATTTGCTTCTATATTCGTAAAAATGTGGGGCGGCACTGGCTGATCTGCTCGGTATGGGGGCTCTTCTAAGAAAAAAATTTTCCCCCAATGAAAGAATAAGTAACAGACCCTATTGCAGGAGGGCCTTGGGATGGATAAAGTCATTACAAAACTCTGGACTAATGGCTCTCTGCGAACGTGTCTGTCTCCTGGTTACATATGCTCTTTATTATAGTAATGGCACACTCTTCCCTCTTTTTCCTACACATATATTTCCAAGCTGGGGAACGGTGTGAAGAATCCACTTGGGCTAATCATTTCATTTTAATCAGCGTTTCTCGATGGTACAAATGTGCAAAAGACTGGTTGGCAATGTCTAGGAGGGCCGTGCTAATGGAGCAACGTCTTTAAATGGATGCTTTGGAAAACACACCCCTTGGGCTAGGTTGGCCTTGTTAATGGTACACGCCTCATAGTATTTACTGGCTGGGGGAGAGGGAGGACCGTCCAAGGAGAGGCTAATCAAATGTTCTTTTGCATCCATAATGTGCCCAGATCCTGTTTTCTTATTTTCTCTGTCGCTGGTATGCCAAGTGTTGGGTACGCGAAGGGCATTCATCACAGACCTGGATAAGCCTGCATATTTATGAGGACATTCTGCGGGGACAGACTGGCAAGGCTGAGGACTTGGACAGAGAAAGCACTGGCGGTGCTGCACCCCAAGGTAAAAGACTGATCTCTGCTCTCTGCTAGAAAACAGCCCCATTTCCCAGATGTTATTAAACATTCAAATGTGGTGCAGGAAGAAAAACAAATTGGTAAAACTGGTGCAACCAGCCAAGAGGAGGCCCTGGGAGCTTCCGCCTCTGGCTTTCCTGTTACAAGCTTCAATTTTGTCTTTATTTCTTTGCTCTGTCATTTTCTAAAACTTAGTTAGCTTGAGTGGGGTTATAGAAACAGGGCCGGGCCAGGCGTGGTGGCACACGCTTGTGATCCTAGCATTCGGGAGGCGGAGATCGGAGGATCACGGTTCCAAGTCAGCCTCAGCTACTTAAAGATGGCCCTCTGCAGCTCAGTGAGACCCTGTTCCAAAAACAAAAAGACTAGAAAAAAAAAATTAGGGCTGGTGGTGTAGCTTTGAGGTACAGTGCCCCTGTGTTCCAGGCCCAGTAACACAGAAAAAAAAAAAAAATCGGGCATTCAGAGATGTGGCTCTTCTTCCTTTTTTGCTGTCTAGCAGTCCCTAACCTTCCTGGGTTCAGAAGTCCAGGAGCTGCTGAGCGCCGCAGGAGAGGACGGTGTGGCCGGCGTGAGGCTGACACCTAGTGGCCGGCCCCAGCTCGCAGCCTACACTGCGCCCCACAGGACACTCTGGGCTGAGCTGCCATTTTGAGATTCTACAGGCCCAAAGCACAGAGGGCTCCTCCTCAAACAGTCTACTCTCGGAAAATAAGGCCAGCTTCTGCATACAGAGGCTCCAAATTGTTGCCAGGGGCAGTGGCATGCACCCATAACCCTAGTACTCAGGAGGCTGAGAAGGGAGGATCACAGGTCTGAGGCCAGCTGCAGCAACTGGGCTTACAAGCGTGCGCCACCACGTCCAGCTCTTTTTTATTTTTCTTCTAATTTTGAAACTGGGTCTTGCTAGGCTGTGGAGGGTCTGAGTTTCCAAGGCTGGCCTCTAATCTGTGACCCTCCTGTCTCAGCCTTCTAAATACTGGAATTGTAGGTATATACCATCATACCTGGCTGCTTTGGGATTTTTCTCCCTCCTCTTTTGAAACAGTTTTACTATATGACAGAGGTTAGCAAACTTTTTCCATAAGGGGTCAGACAGTCAATATTCTAGGCTTTGTGTGTTTCTTACAACTACCCACTCAACCCTGCCTTCGCAGCTACAGGTGACCAGCGAGTGCCCGAGTGTGACTGCTTTCCTGGGGGATGATTTATGGATGCTGAAATGGGAGTTCTGTCTAATTTTCATGTGTCATGAAATATTATCATTTAGATTTCTTTTGGGCGACCTTTCTTGGAGCTCATGGGCTGTACAAAACAGGATACGGTTCGCCGATTCCGTCATGTGGTATTAAACAAAAACATGCTCTTTTATGAAACCTAGTCTCCTAAGGTTTTTTTTTTTTTTTTTTTTTGTAATACTAGGGATTGCACACAGGCGTGTTCTATCTCTGAGCTATACCCCGGCACTATTTTATTTTTTATTTTGAAACAAGGTCTTGCTAAGTTATTGAGGCTGACCTCCAACCTGCAATCCTTCCATTCCAACCTCCCAAGTACTGGGATTATAGGCATGCACCACCACACCCAGCTAAGTCTCCTAATGTTTTACTGTTGTGCTCGGCAGCTGAACCAGTGGTGTTAACAAAAGGCAGGACTGTGCGTTGTTAATTTTTTTATTTCCCAAGTCTGAGCATAGTGCTCCACATGAAGAAAACATCTCATTTACAGCCATCCCTCGGTACCTGTAGGGGATTGCTTCTGGGACCCCCTAAAGCTACCAAAAGACCCAGTTGCTTAAGTCTCTTATATAAAATGACGTAGTATTTGTATATAATCTATGAATACCCTCCTTCATCCTTAAAATGGTCTCTAGATTACTTATACCTAATACAATGTAAATAGCATGTAAATTATTGTTATACTACATCATTGAGGGAATAAAAACAAGAAAAAAGTCTATCCATGTTTGGCACAGATGCAACTTTTTTTTGGGGGGGGTACTGAGAATTGAACTCAGGGGCATTCTACCTCCAAGCTACACTCCTGGCCCCTTTTGATCTTCCTTTCTTGATTTGAAACAGGGGCTCTCTAAGTTCCTGGGGGCCTCACTAAGCAGCTGAGGCTGGCTTGAACCTCCCGTCTCAGCCTCCCAAGTACTAGGATCGCAGGTTTGCACCACTGCACCCAGCTATATGCCATTTAAAAAATAATTTTGATTCATCGTTGGTGGAATCCCTGCACGTAGGACCATTTACAGTTGGGGGGACAACTGTAAATCTTTGCTGAATTAAACGGAAGGAACGCTAGGTTGGCAAACAGAGGACATCACAGAGAGGGGGCGATCCAGCTCTGCTGGCACGGAGGGGTGAGATCGTCTTGCCATCTCTGTTGGGCATCTGTTCTGCCTTTACCGAGGGATGCTGTGGTTCAGGTACAGCCCCCGGGGTAGGCTGACTACGGTGCCCCAGAGGTATGGTCTCAGGGTCCTCACCACAGTCTGGAAGCAGGAATGCAGCTGCGTCAGGAACGGGGGCTTGTCCAGCAGGGCCAGCACCCGCTTCTCCACCATGGTGCACTCCACGTCGTCGTCCTGGATCACCACGTCCTTCTTTAGGATCTTGATGGCGTACAGTTCTTCCGTCCCCTTCCTGTCAGCGAGCATCACCTGGAAACAGCGAGGACAACCTCAGCATTGCTAAGCGGACACCTGGTCCCGGGGCGGAGATGAGGAATGGGGCGGGAGGAGAGACCAGGCCAGGTTCAGCAACCATCCGTCCAAATCTGGAAAATGAACCAACTGACTATGGTTTGAATATTAGGTAGTGTCCCCCATAGATCCGTGTGTTTAAATACTTGGTTCTCCAGTGTGGAGCTGCTGGAAGGTGGTAGGATTTTGAGGAGGTGGGGCCTTATTGATGTTCTTATATTACTGGGAATGTGCTATGCCCTTCAGGGGAACAATGGGACCCCATTCTCTCCCTCTTTTCTCTGCTTCTTGGCCAATGTGGCGAGCAGTTTTCTCAACCTTGCATTCCTGCCAGGAGGGGCCACTTGACCATGCACTGGAACCTCCAAAACCACGAGCCCAAGTAAACCTTTTTTCTTTACAAATTCGCTACCTCTGGCATTTCATTATAGTGACAGAAAACTGACGAATGCAAACTTTATGTACAGATTTTGAAATACTGGGCATCACCACAAATAAGATTCCTCCATATAACTCACAAATGAACAGTTCACCCTTGTAGGGTACTGCCACACCAGGGTGCTGTTTGGGCTGCTAAAATATTCTTGATATTCTTCACTGGAATTAGTCTGAATTGTGCCTATTTTACCTTAGGGTAAAATGTGACTGCCTTTATAATCTCAGAAGTCGGGAACTCAGACAAAGCAGAGGGCAGGCTGGAAACCAGTTCCTGGATCTGTCATGAGATTTGGGGCCACGGAGGTCAAATGAAGACACGGGGGCTGACTGCTGACCCCCCCCCCCCCACTGCAGTATGCCTTCAGAGTTTCACGTGCTTATAAGTCCACATCTAATGTGTAGCTGAGAGATCTATTTGATGGACCAACATTTTGGAGCATCCCTCTGCTCCGAGCGCACTACCTATATGCAAACTATAGCGACGTTTACTAAACAGTTGCCCATTCCATGTTTACAGGTTTGTATACACCGCTGTGGAACCTGGCCTGGCTTCTCCTCCCACCCCTACCCTCATGCAAGCCTACTGGAGCTTTTGGGAGACAGTTGTTTTTAGTGAAATGGCCGAGGAAGCATCAGAGAGAAATGTACCAAAAGGAGGGAGATCTAAAGGGCTGCTCTGGAAACCCTGGGGGAATCAAAGTGACCTGACATCCTCTGCCCAAAGGCCCCCACTGCTTACCTTCCCAAAGCTCCCCTTCCCCAGCACCATGAGGAAGTTGAAGTCGGTGAGCTTCACTCGGTCAAGGTTGTTGGAAGGCTGTTTCCTGTCTTCGGAAGGACTGATGACTTTGTTACCAGCGGGACCAAGCTTGGCTTTCTAGACAACAAGCACAGATGTGAAAAGCCGTCAGTCATTTGTCCAAGGAAAGAGTGACAGGACACAGAGCTTGATAACTAAGCTCCCCGCCAGCTGGGGGATAGGATGGGGTGAGAAAAGGGACTTGGGACTGAGGAACGAGTGTCTTTTTGTACATCCATAGCTATACTTACCCTCAGGGGAAGTCCTGCAAAGTAGTGGAAAAAATGTCCTTCCCTCTCAACAACTCTTGCCATAGTTAACCCCGAGTTAGTGGAGCCCTGGGAACCCGCCAAGGCCCGGTTGCTTCTAAATGTGGGAGGTAAGAGCTAACTTCTTGGGGGAAAACCAGTGCTTCAAGACTGTTACCATAAAAAGGAAATAAACTGTGTCCAGATGTCTTCCTCATTTGTAGACTTTTCCAATTTGGAATCTTAATCAGCACGAGGGAAATTTGCACCCAAGCACAATGGAAGAGGAATGTCCTCTGGGGAAGAGCCACTTAGAGTTAGGAAGAACAGCTTTTGTTCTGGTTTGCTCTTAAGAATTAAACTAGTGAAAAGAAAGGGGACGTTCTTGGGAATCGGGTTTCCCATGAAAACATACCACATCCTTTAAGCTTGAGAGATACCAGGACGCTGAGAGCCAGAAGCAGGGGTTTTATTTTCAGACTCACACCACTGGAGGGCCCTGGATGGAGCCACTTTCTCTCAAGTCTCAGGAGGAGCTGGAGTCCCCAGTGTCGATGGAGAAAAGCAAGGGGTCTCAGCAAGAAGGGGAGACAGGCGAGATTTCATGGCATCGACTGTCATGATGGACAGCAAGAACAGCCTTGGAGAGACGAGGGCCACCCGGAGTGGGTGCGGACTCCTTCCCACCACCAAACTCTGCATTTTTGGAGCTGGATGTCAGACACATTATGATTCTGAGGCTGGCTGAACCCCACGGCCACAACCCTGGTCCCAAGAGCAAAGACTCTTGCTTTAAACCCATTCCACAGGAGAGGCTGCATCCCCCTGCCCCAGGCAGCAGACCCGACTAAATGAGGCTTGAACCTCTCGAGCAGTTGCCAGGATTTCCTCTAAGTCAACACCTTCCTGGGTAGGTGACCAAGAAGATGGTAAAGGAGACAGGGAAGGCATCCAAGGGGCATTCTCATGGACCAGTACATCACAAGACTGGCTCCAAGCTCTAGGGGCCAATGTGGTATTTGTAGGTTGTTTTCTTTAGCAACAAAGGAGGCTTACAAGGAATCATCTGTGCTCTCTCTTTGAGTACCAGCAGCCCTCATCCGCCCAACAATTATAGAGAAGGCCAGCTTACACGGGCCTGTGCTGGGAAGCCATTGCCTTAGCAGAATGGGCCCCCATCATGTGTGTCTGGATTTCTACCCCAACACAGTGCGTGGCTCACAATTCACACTCAACGCTTCCTCTGAGTGAATGAAGAAATAAAACCTAAATGTTCTCATCAGATGTTGTACTCCTGGGCAGTGCTTTTCTCTGATAAAAACAACTCATTTGGATAGGATCAAATCTCAGGGCTTGAATACCCATTCTGATGAACTGAGCGCACCCATTTTAAGCAGAGCTGTGGAAACGTGGGGGAGGAATGGCCCTGGCGTTTTCACTTCAAGGCTAAAAGTACTGATCATGGTTATGCTTGTCGGAAAGTTCAAACTTTCCCTCTGATGATTATGTAACTGAGTCTGCTGAGGAAAATTGGCAGCAGATTAATAGCAGAAAAAGCACAGAAAGTAGTCACTGGAAGCACACAGGTGCACAGGAGTGAAATAGAATATAAAACTCAAAAGAGGGCCCAGAGGGTTGAGGCTTAAATACTCTCTTCATAGGGGAGAGGGAAGTGGGGGCACAGACAGTTTGAGCCTGGAACAGACGTGGCCTGGACCAAGCTCCCTGGGTTCTGGGGCGGTGTCTGGCTTTCGGTCTCTTCTCGTGTGATGTGAGTTTCCTCTTCCTTGCTGAATGGAATGTCAGTAAGACTGGAAGGTAACTGCGTCCCTCTTTGTGGACTGGTCTTTAGGTAGATTAGGGGACTGCAGAGAAGGCCCTTCTCTACAGTTTCTGTTACTAACTGTTCTCAGAAGTCCAAAGCAGTATGGGCTGATGCAGACAATAGGCCTCTGCAAGAGACTTGGGGGCTTTTTTTTCCCCCCCAGGATGCATCTAATGCCTTCATTTGGGAGCCATGATATAAGTTTTGTGCTATGACCTTAGTCCAGTTCTAGGGACAAGATAATGCCCAGAATCAGGGGCAGCAAAGACAAAATCATTTTTGCATTTGAGTACTTTTGAGCCTAACTGTAATATGATCTTGGACTCTGGTCTGAAAAATCAAGCCATGAAGTTTGCAGGAACATCCCTAAGGGAATCTTGCTCCCAGGAGGGGAAGGGGGAAGGGGGTTACTGCCAGTCCAGTCCCCAGCCTGTCCCTTCAGCTAGAAGCCAGTTGAGTTTTTGGGGGGTTAGCAGAGCAGACAATCCACTGGGAGGGCGAGAGGCCAGAGCATGGGGCCCAGAGCAAGTGAGGCTGGCCATGCTAACCTCATTCATGCCATAGGGCTGGCTTCTCATGGCTTTCTCCCCATCCTGAGATAACAGCAACCCAGCCTCCTTCAAACAGCCTTGCCACCCAGGGAGGCCTCCCCATGGTCCCCTTGCAGTACACATGAGATGCTCCACACTGCCACCTGCAGGCCTCAGGGCTGAAGGACATGGAACGCCTGACTGGAGTCTTCAAGAGCTCTTCTATAGTAGGAACTGTGGTTCTGGGGGCAAGTGCGATCCAAACCTGGGTCTAGCAAATACTGGTCTTGAAGGGGATTACCCAGAGGCTGTCACTGGCACGAGGAAGACTGCAGACCACCATAAAGGCCTCCCAGGTGGGTCAAGGATGGGGATCAGATGCTGAGGACCATCTTGATCTCCTTTCCACAGTCCATGGGCAGTGCCTCCTTAGTCTGGCCAAGTAGAGCCCTCCTTGGTCTATGCTCTCATCACTCCTTGCCTGCCTGCCTTCCCCTCTTTGGGGACTGTGTATGTGTATGTGTTTTAATCCTTTTGCTTCTACCCTTCATGATGTAAGAACAGAGTACTTGCTCTCTCCCTTTCTCTCCTTCACACCAGCACGCCCAGTATAATCCACCTCAACATGGACTGAAACCCTGAAATCTCCAGAACTATGATCAAATAAAATTTCCTCCTCTACATTGTGGTGGTCAGTTGTTTGGAATTATAGCAGTAGGAATGTTGATTCAAACAACCCCTAAAACCCATCAGAAGCGCCAACTTCAGTCTTTCTAGGAATTTCCAACGCTGTCTGCACCACACCCACATGCCTGGAGTTTTTGTGCTGCAGCCCTTGGACACCCGAGGCTGTCTGGGGTTCTCTCAGCTGCTCTGCAGTGAGCCTGAGGGCCCTCAAATTGTGACCCTTTTAATTAGCCATGGGAGTAAGTAGGTTCCACGCTGTTTCCCAGCTACCCATAGGGCTGAGCTCCAGCTTCCCACAGAGGTAAGCTTAGCTTAATAACACACCTTGGCTGGCTTTTCCACTTCCCTGGGCCACATCCCTACTCCCCACCAGTGTCTCTGGGGATCTCTCCCTGAATGAACCTGTCCTCAAATGGTGCCGTTGGGGAACCTAGATGAACACAGCCACCCTGTTCCTGGACTTATGATCTGTCTTGTTTACTAGATTGAGTGACCCTGGAAGGAAGGAGCACATCTTACTCAGCTTGTGTCTGTAGGCCATGGACCATACCAGGTGCATAATGAGAACTCATGGCACCTCTCATTCATTCATTCGCTCACTCACACATGTCCATCAAGCGCTAGGACTGATGGAATTTGCAGAGGCCCACTTGTAGAGAGCGTCAGCCAGCTAGATGACAAACTTTAAACGAAAAGCAGTTACCAGGTACGGTGGTGCAGATAATCAGACCTGGGCTCTGTAAGCACCTATGATCTGAACTCTTTCCCTCCAGAAATGACTGCTTCTGCTGGGCCAGCTACAGAGGTGAGCTGTGAGGGTGTTCCTGCCTTTAGAGAGGTCAGCCTCACAGTACCCGCTCCAGAGGCCATGCTGGCTTAATTAGCTGGGCCAGCCAGCCCAAATTGCACCCTTGGAAGTTTCTCCAAAGGGACATTCCTCTGATGAGAAGTTCTGCTTGCCCTGGCCCGGCTGGGATTTCTGGCTGAAGGACAACTATGAGCCCCTGAGCCGCCCATTCCATTCTCTGAGCTATTGAATGGGTTGTTTGGCAACTGGGCTCCCAGCAGGACAGAGAGACCTGCCCTCCTGAGCCTGCATATTGTTGACATAACTCGAGTTGTCATGGTGTAATTCAGACCTCACCAGGAGTGCAAATAAAATCAATATATGTCTAGGGATAAAGCCACAGCCAATGGCCTCTGCAGAGATTTTTCACAAAACTCGAGGACCGAGGAAGCATAAGAAGAAGCGTGCTGACATCCTTTACTATAGCAACAGAAATGTGGCCCAGCACAGGCAGATGCCCTGCTGGGGGAGAGCAAATGGGAATTGAGACCACAGAGGCTTAATAGCGGAATGTGTCCCGAAGACAGATATTCAGAGGAGAGCCCCAACTGGGGCTGTTGATCTAAGTACATATGAGCCCATTAGTAAAGCTCTGTGCTGATCTGTGCCAAATCTCATCAAGTTATGGGTTATGATCAGATACAGAATGTCCCCTGAAGACCTCAGAGATGAGACAGGTCACCAGGGTTGTTATTTTATAGAGTAAGTACATCCATCAGAATGGGTTTGGGTGGTAGCCTAGGCGGGTAGGGTGTGGCTGGAGAAAGTGGGTCCCTGGGGCGTGGCCTTGGGTTATGTATGGTCTCTGATGTCCATGCTTGTTCTCTGCTGGCCTCCATGATGTGAGAACAGGGCCTCGCTCTCTCCCCCTCTCTCCTGCTCTCTGACACACCTTGAGCTCTGAAGATATGGCCTGACATAGACTAAACTCCAAGAACACTGTGGGTAAGTGAGTCTCTTCCTCTAAATTGTGTGGTCGGTGGCTTTGGATCAAAGCAGGGAAAATGTTGACCAAGACGTTATGTAAAAAAAGTGATGGAAGGTCAGGCTCTGAGCAGCAGTCCATGGGACAGAGACTCATGGCTTCTGGCTCCTCCACCCCTACAATCGGTGGGATTCTTGCTCAGCAGTGAGGATGTTAAGCTCTTTAGAGAACAGCAGAGCGGAAGGCAGCAGCCGAGAGCTTAGGGTTTGCATCCTGGCTTTACCATGCGGGGTGCGTGGCCTGCGATGGGTTCCGTATCCACTCCAAGCCTTTTATCTACAAGACGGCCTTTTATCTGCAAGATGGGATGGTTCTAGTGGTGTTCTCCCTGGGATCTTGGGAGGAATAAATGTGAGGGTGTTTGGTACAGTGCCCGGTCCCCAGTGAGCACTTAATGCCAAGTACATTTTATCAATTTTTTGATAAATTGATAAATTTTTTTCACCTGTTTTCTTTTTTTTTTTCTCTCTCTCTCTCTTTTTTTTTTTTTTTTTTTTGGTGGTACTGGGGTTCCTGGAAGCCCTTCCACCTCTGGGCTACACTCCCAGACCTATTTTATATTCTTGAAACAGGGTGTCTTAAGCCAGGTGCAGCTGGCTTCGAACCTGCGCGATCCTCCTGTCTCCGCCTCCCAAGCGCGGGGATTACAAGCGTGCGCCACCACGCCCGGCCTCACCTGTTTTCTTAAAAAAACAAAACAAAACCCTATTGTCCCTGAACAGAATACGTTTGTTGAACACATGGGTGAGACTTTAGAAGATCTATTAGTTATTCCACAAGTGCCTATGTGTCTAACATGCTCTGGTCATGGTTCCAGGTGCCAGGGACACCAAGATAAACAAGAAACAGTCTCTCCGAAGAACTTGCAGCCCACGGGTACCTGGTCCACATCACTGCTAACAAAGAGTGGTCCAAGCAGCAGCAGCAGCAGCAGCAGCAGCAGCAGCAGCAGCAGCAGCAGCAGCAGCAGCAGCAGCAGCAGCAGCAGCATTGTCTGGAGGCTCATCAGAAATATGGCCCCTGGGCCCTTCCCCAGACCTACTGAATCTCAACCCACATTCCTAACAAGACGTGGGTGGTTCCTGTGCACATCAGGGCTGAGCAGAGTTGGCCCAAGATAGTGGGATGGATGTCTCTTCAGATTCAAGCATCCTTCTCAGACTCAGCAGTCTCTGGGTCCTTCCACCTGCGACAATCTTCGGTTTTCAGTTAAAACCAGTGGGCAACTCTGGAGAGAGCCCCGGACTTGGATCACCAAGAGCTCCAGCCAAATCTTGGCCTTACCCGTATCTGCTGAGTGACTCTGAGCAAATGACACTGCCTTGCTGAGCCTCGGGCCCCTCATCTGTAATACAGCGGCCGTGGCACTCTATCCCTGGGAGGAGCTGCAGGTGAAATGAAGCACCTTTGCCAAAGCCCCATCGTCACCCCCCCCATCTTTCCTGCCCTGACCCAGGAGGGAGCCCTCCACACCTTACTTTAAACTCTTGGCACACACTCGAAGGCCTTCAGTATACAATGGCCAATCGCAGGCTGCCTGGGTCTGGTGCTGCCGGGTCCAGGCACTGCCGGGACTACTCATGCACCAGAATATGAGTAATGGTTTGAATATGGTTTGTCTCCACCAAACCCAAGGCTGAAATTTAGTTACTGATGTAATGGTATTGAGAAGTGGTGGGGTACTGAGTTATGGGACACGTTACTCATGAATAGATTAATGTTCTTATCTTAAGAACAGGTTAGCTATTGTGGTAGTTCATTTATTTTGTCTCCTCCTCCTCCTTCTTCTTCATATTCTCCCCCCCCCACCCAGGGCCTATTGATGCTACCCATGTACTCTCTCACCAAGCTATTTACTTCCATCCCTCTTTCATCTTCATGCATGAGCCCCTCGCTCTAGTTTTCCACCATCGCTTGAGGCCATATGAGACCCTCACCAGAAGCCAAGCAGGTGCCAGCAACATGCCCTTGGACCTCCCCAAATGGTGAGCCAAACAAACCTCTTTTCTTTATAGATTACTTGGTCTCAGGTATTCTGTTATAGCAGAAACAGACCAAGACACCCATGAACCACGGAGATACATGAATTGTGGATAGGCTCTGTGACTGCTCACGTCTGCAGTCTGAGGCATGTCCCACGGGCTCCCACACCCTCTGGGGGTGGGTGGCAGGCGAGGAGGTGGTCTCGGCTCCAGCCATTTCCCCCTGGTACCCGGTGTGCCTACTGTAGCTCCCTGGAGTGCTGAGCCAAGGCCGGGGAAAAAGACCTTGGCTTGTGAGAATGGCACCAGGATTATTTAAAAAAGGAAGCAAAAATGGCAATGACAGATGTATAATGTTGTAAAACAGAATGAAGTGACTTTAAATGCTGTAGCTTTCGTGTGCTCTTTAAAAAATTACCCTAAAGCACAGCGCGTTTTATTGGCTGTGACTACACAACTCAGAATCCAGGAATCCTAGGTTCCTCAAAAGGAGGTACTGTGGTACGTGGCCAACCCTGGCTTCAAGGTGCTGCCGGGAGACTGGGCGGTGAGGCCCAGCGGGCCCTCTGCTGGTGAGAAGATTAACAAGGATCCAAGAACGCATCCCGATTTGGATTATCCAGATAGTCTTATACAGTCCCACCGATTTGTAGCCTTTGAAAGTGTCATGGGTCAGAGGACTCTACGGTGGCGTTCTGGCAAGCATATCACACAAAGCGAGTCTGCACACTGCAAACCCAGAGGCCTGCAGCTCGGGCTGTGCCGTGGTCACAGGATGGAATCACACCAGTAGGTGGGGTCGTGTGCGTGTGGAGTGGGTTCCCCAGGCTCAGCTGTCGGGGAATTTTTAAATTAAATCTGGAGAGCCGGGCGTGGTGGCACACGCTTGTAATCCCCGCACTTGGGAGGCTGAGACAGGAGGATCGCGCAGGTTCAAAGCCAGCCTCAGCCACTTAGTGAGGCTCTCAGCAACTTAGTGAGACCCTGTTTATAAATAAAGTATAAAATAGGTCTGTCTGGGAGTATAGCCCGGAGGTAGAAAGCCTCTGGGTTCCATCCCCAGTACCACCAAAAAAACAACAACAAAACAAAACAAAAACAAAATTAAATCAGGAGATACTCCCTTCCCCTTCCTTCCTTCTTTCCTTTTTTCCTTCCTTCCTACACACCCCTAGCCTTATTTTTATTTTATTTTGAAACAAGGTCTTGCTAGGTTGATGAGAGTCTCACTAATCGCGGAGGCTGTCCTCGAATCTGCCATTCTCCTGTCTCAGCTTTCCAAGTACTGAGGTTACCAGCATGCACCACCATACCCGGCTCATTATCTATTGAGTTAAACAACTGGTTGCTGCAGAGCTGTGATGATCTAACTTATTCCTATAACACAGCAGTGTTAAGTTGCTGAACTTAATACCATAGATGCTTTGCAACACTGAATTGTGCATAATGAATATATATTAGCATTGATATGTAGAAAAACAAACAGACCAAAAAGTCGCACGGTACCTTTGGGAGACCCTCTGAGACATCGGTTAATATCTAACTACATTGGACTTTACTTTTATTTATTTGGAACACAGGGACACTCTCTGAGCTACATCCCCCAACACCCTTTTATAATTTTTTACTTTTGAAAAGGTTTTGCTATATTGCTGAGGTTGGCCTTGAACCTGCGATCCTCTTGTCTCAGCTTCCCCCACACTGGGATAACAGGCGTGCACCACCGTGCCTGGCTGTACTACACTTGACATATGTTCATTCCCAACTATTTTCTGAACAAGTCTTCAATAAGGCAGCTCCTTCCAGTGTTACTGAAAACATGCCTTTAATGAATATATCTCTCAAAGTGTGTAGACAGAGGCACTGGGGAAATAATGGAAGGTTCTTTCTATTTCTAAGATTCCAAGGGTGGACAGGCCAAAAATGACCACCTGTAGGTGCAAATGAATTGTTGTGGCTTTCCCCTACATTTTGTGTGTGTGTGTGTGTGGGGGGGGGAGATGATGAAAACATACTGAGTTCAGGATTTATCTGAACAACTGCAGCAAAACAAGAGTAATGGTGGTCCAGAGCCACTCCATAAACCTGGTTAACAGCAAGAGCCGTGCCACATATAAACAAGGCCTCAGCACAGCATCCTCCTTGCAGATGATGGATTGGTCCTTCCCAGCAGGTTGGGTAAGAGCAATCAAGTGTTTCAGAAGAAAAACTGTGAAGGAACCAGGAAGGGGTTTCCAAAGGCCATTAGCGGAGGATGGCCTGTGTTTCTCTAACAAGCTGCGAGTCATGACATCTCTTCCACTCGGTAGCCAGGCAATCGGTTAAAGTGACACTTTTTAATGGGCACTCACCCCCACCCTGGGGGGCACAACTGGATAAGTCAGATGCTCGCTGTTCTCTGGCGCAGTGATTTTTCATCTTCCAGGACTCACCAAGCCCGCTGCCGCCCGAGGGCCTACGAGCTTTCTGCCTTCACTGACCCAGATAGGCACAGCTCCCTTCCCCCCATCTCTGTCCCTGTGTGACTTGAACCCCGAGGCTCCCCAACTCGCTCTGTTGACAGATGTGTCCCTGTCACCCCTCCCTGTGGCTTGAATCCCCTTCTGCTCTTCTGGCTGCCGATTCTATTTTTCTCTACTCGTTTGCCATCCCCCAGAAGCAGCACAGGGCGCTTAGCTGTTCTGTTTGCTGGGATCTCTAGCTCCAGGCTCTAAGATGTGCCTGGGGTCCCCAGCACGCTCAGGATGAGTGAGTACCTGGGGTAGGCAGTCACTTTTCATAGAACATTTCTTAAACTGCCATTAAGCAATTTCTACGATGTGGCTTCTTGTTGTAAAGTCATATATGTTTATTTTAGAAAGTTTAACAGGCATTGGTAAGTAAAAAAAACAACTAAGAAAGAAAATATAATATGTTTTCAGAGATAATTATTGTTAATATTTTAGTGGCTATTCTCCCAAACCTTTCTTTTCCATATTTTCTTAGTTGACATACAGTTCTACCTGCTTTGCCTGTTCAGACAGTGTGCTTCTTTTAATATTACAAGCACTCTTCTACCACATGGTCTTCAGGACTGCCTTATATCCCACTATGTGGCTCTCGTAGCCACTCCCCTGTTGCTGGACATCTAGGTTATTTCCAGCTTTCACAGTTTTCAGTACCAATTTTAACTCAAATCTCTATATGCATCCTTGAACTTTCCAGGACAGAGTCCTAAACATGGAACTGCCAAGCCAATAAGGATACTAAAAAAAATGAGCGATAGGTCGGGTCCCCCCTCCCCCCACGTGATCCCTCAGTGGTGGACAGGAGGCCGAACCCTGGAAGCTAGAAGCAGAGATATCGCGAGAATCCAGGCTCCCTGAGACAGATCCCAGGCATCGCGGAGCGATATCTGGCTCCTGATGTCGTGAGACAATCAGCATTCCCACACTTAGCCCCACCCCAGAAACCCCCGCTTAAGAACATGGGCACATCCGCCCGCCTGTGTGTGTGACTCAGCAGGCAGATTGGGACTACGTGCAACTCTCCAGAAGGGTGGCTCGTCGGTCCCTTCCCCTACAACCGGCTGACTCTGCCCCGAACCCCCAAACCCCAAATGTGCCGAATTCTGATTAAAGCAGGTTTTTCTGATACCTCAGCGGGTGCTTGCCTCCTTCGTGAACTCCCTAGCTCAACTTTCAATGTTACACTGAGGATACCCACTGCCCAACTGCACAAGGACAGACACTTTAGGCCAACTATGGAGACCCAACAAGAGGAGGAAACCCCGTTGGGACGGACAAATTCCAGTCGGCAGGATTTTCGGTTGTTTTAGGCCATGTGTCTAATTCAATAGTTGGGATTTCTAACATTACTTCCTTTTCTGGTTCGACTTTGTGTTTATATTCAGATGTTAACATAAAAGCACATCTTTACTTCCTCAATATGGAGAACAGTTTGCAATCACCCTAAAATCACATGCTGAAATCTTAGCCCCCAAGACAATGGCGTTGGGAAGTGGGGCTGGGGGAGCTGATTGAGCCATGAGGGCTCCAATTCATGAGTAGAATCAGTGCCCTGATAAACACAGTCAGAGAGAGAGACCCCTTGTCCCTTCTACCATGGGAGGACAAAGCAACAAGACGCCTTCACCAGACAACGAATCTATCTGTGCCTTGACCTTGGATTCCTAGCCTCCAGTGTGAGAAATAAACATATGTTCTCTGTAAGCCATCCAGCTTGTGGGATCTTATTATAGTAACCCCAAAGGATCCTGATGGAAGGAAAGCTAATCTGTATGATAAGCTAAAGAGAAATCCTTAAGTGTAAGGGAGCCCCCAGGTCACCCCACTTCCTTCTGACTGTATTCTTTCAGTTGTACAATCCAGTGTGCAGCGGCAAAGCTGGAGGTATGGGGCCGGGGAGTCCCCCCACATGGCTGCAAACACCTGCAGACTGGAGTTTCCTCGGGTCATGTCAATGCTGGGGAGAAGGATGCTACTTTATATAGTCCTGAACCAGGACCCTGGGCCAGTCAACCTGCAGAGGATCACTCCCCAGGGCTTAAGTGTTACCCTTGGCCTTGGAGATAAACCAGAACAAGTGATGTGTCTAAACCAATTTTCCTCTCAGCTCTCTGAATCCAGAAGTCTAGGTATTGAATTCAGGGCTCTTCCTATATCTAGGGTCAGCAAAGTTTTTCTATAAATATTTTTGGCTTTGCAGGCCAAATACAGTTGTAACTATACAATTATACTGTTTTGCACAAAAGATACATGAACCAATGCGTGGCCGAGTTCCAGTACAACTTTTATGAAAGCAGGCTGTATCCGGGAGTGGACCACGGGCTATACACTTAACTCACCTTTGCCCTGTTTCATGCAGGTTCTCAAATCATTGATCTCCGCTTGTCTATATCTCCTTGGTAACCTATCAGAGCAGCAACAATGAAGAACCTCAAATGCACCTGAATTAAGCTATCAGCCAGTCTCTCCCACAATGCGTGGTACAGGAAAATGAAGTTTGTTTTGCAGCCAAAGTGGTAAGGACTTTTTTTTAGCAGAGCAGAAATTTAAGGGAAACACATTAAGTTGTTTTCTTAATGGGAAATATTTCTCTGTGCACATCCACTTAGGCTATTGCCACTGTTAAGATGAATTTGCTGGAAGCCAGCAGGCCTCTGTCGTCATGGCAACTGAGCCAGACTCTGGGGAGAAATGTGGGACCCTGGACCTATTAGCACTTTGCCCGAAGTGGAAAACTCAAAGTGCTTGGTTCTTTTCCTACCAAGTATTATACGCTTTTGGTATCCTGGTGTGTTATTTCCTTTATAGCCAATCTATTTTTTCTCCATTTCCAAGATTTGTGCTTTGATTGTGGACAGCTCTGTTAGGCTGGCTGATCTAGAATGGCTACGACTTCTCTTGCTTATACAGGTCCTGGGAAAGCCATCGGCCGCAGATCTCCCCAGTTGCCAAGAGTACAGGTTTACACGACGATCCCAGGATCCCCAAAGGATTCTGTCTTGAAGATCCCCCCAAATATACCAGTTCTGGGTTTTACCACCTGTAAAAATACAGCCTCATTAAGGGGCTGGCAGGGTACCCTCATGGGATGCCTACTTCACAGGAAGGCCTAGTGTGAGCAGATGTTGCTGCGACATATACTGTTAGCGTATTTTGGACACGTGCTGAGTTTTTGGAGCCTATTTATGTTTCTGCTAGAAATGTTCCTTTGGGGATTAACACCTCCCTGAATTTAGAGTCAGTGAACTCACAGGTGCTATCAAACTAAATGACAGGTGGGTGTGGTGGCACACACTTGTAATCCCAGTGCTTGGGAGGCTGAGACAGGAGGATTGCAGGGTCAAGCCAGCCTCAGCAACTTAGGGAGGCCCTCTGTAATTTAGTGAGACCCTGTTTCAAAATAAAAGAAGAAAATAGGGATGGAGGTGTAGCTCAGAGATAGAATGCCCCTGGGTTCGATCCCTAGTGCTGCAAGAAAATAAAACAGAAACAAAACAAACAGGTGGTGGCACACGCTTGTAATCCCAGAGTTTGGGAGGCTGAGACAGAAGGATTGTACAGATTCGAAGCCAGCATCAGCTTCTGAGTGAGGCTCTCAGCAACTTAGTGAGACCCTGTTTCCAAATAAAGTATAAAATAGTTCTGGGAGTGTAGCCCGAAGGTAGAAAAGCCCCTGGGCTCCACCCCCAGTACCACAATAAACAAACAAACAAACAAATAAATAAATAACAAAGCAAGGCACATGGCTTTCCAGACTGTCCATAATATTGCCTAGAAGTAGGGAGCTCTTTGCTACCAAGAAAACAAAGGGCATAGGAAATGGGCTGGAGCCCTGGGCAAGCACAGACCGCAGGAGCCACCCGGACCTAGAGAAACCCTCGACTTCTTGGCTAAATGTCAGGTGACAAGTCTCTAATATCCAAGAGCAACCGGAAGCCTAATGAAGCCTAATGAACCGGAAGGCTTCATTGTCCTGTGTGATACAAAGAGGTCTGTGCACGATGCATCTTCTGTGTGGATTTTAGAGGGAATCTTTTATTTGCAGGTCTTTACTGCCCTCTTGTGGTATTTTTTTCCGACAGCAATTACATCTTTCAGCAGAAATTCACCAGGTCCACCAGTGTGGCCCACAGCAGTGAAGTTTCAGTGGATGCTACAGGACAGTACAAACGGGCCACCACCTGCATCTTCCCAGCTGACCCGGACAGAGATGGCTGGAAGCGCTCGCACGAGGCCAAGCCTCCGCACAACACCAGCAGAACTGCAAAGGGAGGACTGACGCCAGAAACGGGTTTTAGGAGCTCCGGGTGCTTTATTTCTAGAAAACGACAAACAGTTCTAGAAAAATCTAAGCAGTTCTAGACCTCTCTGCATCTCCCCAACTTCCCCAGCCAGGGGGCCAGAGTCTGCAAGTCACAGATCCAAGAAGGGGGCGGGAGGGGAAGGCAGGCAGCGAGGGCGGCCAGGGAGCCGAGGGGGCCACCGTGTCCACCTCAGAGGTACAAGCCAAGAAAGAACTGGAAAAGAATGAGAGGCAGTGACATCACATGAGGGCAGAATTCCATGAAAAAGCCACCACTGGGGAACTTCTACGGGAGATCCAGGAGTGCAGGAGCGCCAGCCCCCCCGAAGTCAATAAAGAAGCAAACAAGACCACCCAGGCCATGGCTGGCAACAGAGCCCAGATCCCAGGGAGAAGGTTCTAGAACCTTCCTCCATATGTATGGGGATGCTCACATAGTCAAGTGCATAGCAGCGCAATCCGCAGTAGCCTAATGATGGCACCAACCAAGGCGCCCGTCAACAGATGGACGGGCACAGAGAATGTGAAGTACACACAGGATGGAATTTTACTCGGACACGAAGAAGAACAAATTTATGTCATTGGCAGGAAAATGGATGCAAGAAGAGAAGGCTATGCCAGGTGAGATTAGTCAGTCTCAGGAAGCCATGGGAGGGATGTTCTCTTCCATTAGTGGAAGCTAGAGAGAGAGAGGAAACACCAAGGACCTTCGATGGTGCAAAGATGGACTGGCCGAGGAGCTGAAGGGCGTTAGAGGTGAGAGGCAAGGAGGGAAGAGGGACGGCTGGGGAAGGAAATAGTTCAAATAATTCTAGAGCATCAGCAATAGGTGACTGTATTGTCACCAATCTCAGCCATCGGGGAGGAGGAGGGGCAGTGGGAAGGGATGCGGAGAGAAATAGACAAAGAGCCCGGTGCAAGTATGTTTTGAACATGTGTAATCTCACTGTGATGTATAATTGCAACGCTCCAATAAATTATTAAAAAAAATAAGCCAGGTGTGGTCGCACACGCTTGTAATCCCAGCATTCGGGAGGCTGAGACCGGAGGATCCTGGTTCGCGGACAGCCTCAGCTACTTAGTGAGGCCCTCCGCAACTCAGTGAGACCCTGTTTCAAAAATAAAAGACTAAAACATAGGGCTGGGGTGTAGCTCAGAGGTAGAATGCCCCTGAGTTCTATCCCCAGTAGCACAAAAATAAATGAATAAATAAATAAAGTAGGAAAGATATTTTATTAAAAAATCCCAACATGTTGGATTCATTTGCTTAACTTGCTGATTTAAAATTTTTTCCCTAAAATGTAGATAGTTAACAGGAGTAACCATTTTTTAAAGTGGGACCAATGGGCATTAAATTTAGCACAGGATTTCTAGCCAGACGTGGTGGGACACACTTGTAATCCCAGCATTCGGGAGGCTGAGACCGGAGGATTAAGGTTTTGTGGACAGCCTCAGCTACTTAGTGGTCCCCTTGCAACTCAGTGAGACCTGGTTTCAAAATAAAGAATAAGCCGGGCGTGGTGGTGCACACTTGTAATCCCCGCGCTTGGGAGGCGGAGACAGGAGGATCATGCTGGTTCGGAGCCAGCCTCACTGGCTTAAGAGACTCTGTTTCCAAATATAAAATAGGTCTGGGAGTGTAGCCTGGAGATAGAAGGGCTTCCAGGAACCCCAATACCACCAAAAAAAAAAAAAAAAAATAGGGCTGGGGTGTAGCTCAGAGGTAGAATACCCCTGGGTCCCATCCCCAGTATCACACACACACACACACACACAAAAGTTAGCATAGGATTTCTGTAATTGTTGATTTCATCCTATCTTCACACAGCATTTTAAAACCACACCAGTTTTCTTTCAAAACCAGGGACCTAATTATAGCTCTGAGGGCCACCTACTCCAGGGAGAGCGGCAGCTGTGCTGCTCTGGGCTGATCTACCGGGGGTGGACTGGACGCTGGCTGAAGTACTGTGAGCTTCCGGGTCTCAGCTCCGGGTCCTGCACACCTGGGAGCCCCCCCCCCCCCCCCCCCAGTGATGCAGGTGTGTCATAAAGGATTCCAGCCACAGCGACCACCAGGGGGCAGCATCAGAAGACAGAAGGACCAGAGGTGCTGCCAAGGGGTGGGGTTCCCAGCTGTGCTCAGGGGACCAGGACAAGGCTGAGTGGTCCACAGCGGCTGGCCTGTCACTGGTCTCTGGGGCAGGAGGACTCTAAGGGAAGGGGCTTCGGAGAGGGAGTCTGAGGGCAAGATGGGGGTCCTGCCTGTCTCTATCCTAGGGCACAGGCCTGGGACAGGGGAGAGGGGCTGCTGGGACAGAAGCACTCTCCTTTCCAAGTGGATTATACACCCCGATGCTCCAGCCCCTTCCAGGTCTGTGGTGGACTTTGGGTATAGATGAGGGTTTTGTGTTAACAGGCCAGAAAAGTGCCAGTGAAATCTAAATGAATACAATCACTGTGGCCTCCATGGGCACCCACAGGCTGCTGGGGCCTACAGTAATGTGGGTGACAAAAGAAACATCCCTAATAAGACATGAGATGTGATCTGGGCATGATGGTGCATGGCTGGAATCCCAGTACCTGAGAGGCCAAGGCAGGAGGATTGCAGATTTGAGGCCAGCCTCAGCGGTTTAGCGAAACCCTATTTCAAAACAAAAAATAAGAGCTGGGCGTGGTGGTGCATGCTTGTAATCCCAGTACTTGGGAGGCTGAAACAGGAGGATCGCGGTTTGCGGAAAGCCTCAGCTATGTAGTGAGGCCCTTTGCAATTTAGTGAGACCCTGTTTCAAAATAAAGAGTAAAAAATAGCTCAGAGGCAGAATGCCCCTGGATTCGTTCCCCAGTTCCTCAAAAAGCAAATAAATAAAGGACTGGCTGGGGGTATAGCTCAGCTATAGAACACCTCTGGGTTCAAGCTCTAGTTAGAAAAAAACAAAAAACAGACATATGGGAGGGAGGGAGGGAGGGAGGGAGGGAGGGAGGGAGGGAGGGAGGGAGGAGACATGGGTGAATTTCCACCCAAGCACCCTCTGTACAAAGTTGGCTGCCCACCTGTGGTTACGGGTGAGCCACAGAGCAAACCCTTCCTGCTGGCAGAAAGAAATGGTCCGGGGAGGCGGGCAGCCCGGGACCCCTCCATCACCACAAGTCTATTTTCAGAAAAAGTCACAAGGTGAAGACGACCCAGGGCGTGAAGAGGTGTGAGCGGGTGCCAGCACTCCATTTTCACTTGGGTCGGTTTCTAACACACAGGGACATTTCTTTCTCAGGTGGAGTAATCAGCTTCTCTGGGCTCTGCAGACCTGGCGCCTCTGGGCCCTGTTCCTCAACCCCTTCGGGGTGGCTGGCTCTGGCTTTGCTGTGCAGAGAGAAGCGGGGTGCATGCGGTCCCATCGGATGGGCGCGTCTACACACGACTGGGGACACACAACTGGGGTTTCCCAAGCCCCTGGAGTGGTTCAGGAAAAACCCAACAAAGGGTTCGTGTTCATCAGGTGATGATGGCTCAGGAACAGCCATGCATGGAGACCCTCCACGGGGGAAGATTCTGGAAGTCCTAACTCCTGGGCTGGGAAGCAGGGCGTCCCAAGAACAGTAACTGCAGGAGACATGTCTAGCCAGGCCTGGTGTGAAGCAATTTGATATTTACTCTTCCAATCCTTCTAACAGTCCAAAGAGGCTGGTACATTTTTTTTAAAAAAAATTGATTTTCCATCATCAAATCTTTTCTTTCCCATTTCTAATCTCTCTGGGTCACCAATCTCTTAGGGTTTCTCTAGGGGGACAAATTTGTACTTACAGAGATAAGAAACTCTAAAAACATTACCTGTTAGATTTTTTTTGTTGTCTTTCTGGCACCAGATTGAACCCAGGACCCAGGGCCTGGTGACCTACCACTGAGCTACACACCCAGCCCTTAAATTTATTTCTTGTTTTGAGACTAAGTCGCCCAACCTGGCCTCAAACTTGATCTCTTCCTGCCTCAGCCTCTTCAGTAGCTGGGATTACAGACTATTAGATGCTTTCTTTAGGACAGCACCTTTAAAAAAGAGTGTTTTATGTTGAGTCTAACTCGGGGTGGGGTGGGGTGGGGTGGGATTTTCCCCTCTGCTATTCTTCACCCAAGCGTTTGAACATTTATGTTTTCCAGTTTATTCTAGTATGAATATACTGTTACAACCCAGGGCTAACTTTAATGCTTAACAGATTAATGCACCAAGAAGACAGCTCACATATGGCCCCCACCAGCTCCCCAGAAGACAGTGGTGCTATCAGCCATGACAACGATAGATAGACAGGACTTTAAAAATAATTTACACACAAGTTGCAAAATTCCACCAGATAGTGTGGGGAGGGAAGGGTTGATTAGGTTGTGATAGGTAGGTGAGTAGGAGAACATTTTAAAACAGAGAAAACGTAAAACACCATGAGAAATATTAAGCCAGATATTAAGAACGCAACGCGAGCCTGGCGTGGTGGCGCACGCTTGTAATCCCCGCGCTCGGGAGGCTGAGACAGGAGGATCGCACGGGTTTGAAGCCAGCCTCAGCTACTGAGTGAGGCTCCCAGCAACTTAGTGACACCCTGTCTCCAAATAAAATATAAAACAGGTCTGGGAGTATAGCCCGGAGGTAGAAAGCCCCTGGGTTCCACCCCCAGCACTACACACACACACACACACACAAAAGAATGTAATGATTTCAAACCATGATAAATCACACTGCACCTCCCATATAAACATGCCCCTGTAGTGAAGTGTGCCATATTGACCTCATGCTAATGTAGAGGCATGCCTGTATACAATCGGAAGTGATCTAATATGTGACTAAAATATCTATGTTAATAGAAAGGAAAGCGAGTTATCAACTTAAAGATGCACTCTGTTTATTTGATGCTCACAAAACAGAGTTAAACTGGACATTCATTTCTGGTAGGAGGTTTTAATGTTCCCTTGGTCAATTTAAAAAATAACCTAATGTGAAGAGGAGGAGGGACCGGTATATCCCCCAGGAGATTAAGACAAGCATTTTCCCCTCGCCGGAGGGCTGTGGTCCATGGTCTAAGACACAAGTCGGCAGGAGAGGCAAGCTGCCACAATGCAGTGTACCCATGAGGGTGGGAAACATGGCCGGAGACAAGCGCTTTTGTGGAAGGGGAGGTAGAAGAGGAGAAAGCGGAGGAAGAACTACCTCTAAGAAGTGGATATGATGTCCCTTTAAAAGGTGGGAGAAGGAGAAAGGCTTTCAGGTTAGTAGAGAAAATGCTACATATACTCAAACAGCACCAGGAGTAAAACAGACCGAGCGCCACACTGTAGTGTCCACAGAAGAACGGGAACGGGGTCACCCCGGGACGGCGCCAGGGGCACGGGCGAGAGGGGGAGGCCGGCCTTTGTCTGCACACGGTTCCCAGGGCTCGCCAGCTATTATGGTTTGGATCTCAAATGTCCCCTCCCCCCAAAGCTGAGGGCATTATTGGGAAAGAGAGACAAAGAGGTTGTTTTTCTGAACCCAAATTCCACAGCCTGAATGGGTCAAACCCCAATCCCAAACCTTAGGTGCGAGCAGAGTATACTTTGGACTTTTTGAGGTTTGGTCTACTAAAGTGGGAAGCTGGTCAAATCACACGTTTTCTATCTCCTTTAACAGGTATGGATAGATTATCTTCAGTTACATCTTATAATTATGATCCTTTAAATCAGTGACCACAGATCTTATATTTGTCATTACCGATTTAAAGGATCATAATTATAATTATGACCCCTTATACCTTCCGTTTTATTCCAGTTCCAAAAGTTCTATTCAAGGCTGGAGATCTTAATCCACACCAGGTGAAAGGGAGCCAACATTAGCAGCTAAAACATCCGTACTGGAACTGTGGTGTCGTAAAGAAGCTGGGAGGAAGTTCATCCTGGCCTTCCCCGAGCCTTTCTGATCAGGTCGCCCACCCTCTACTTGAGTATCTCTAAACACAGGGTGCTGGGGATTGGCTGAGAAGCGCTGCAAAGTGAGTGGCGTGACTTCAGGAGGGCCCTGCTTCAACTTCTATCTGGGAGACAAACCCCTCTCGCTGAGACACCTCAGTACAACGGGCGTGTGGCTTCCCAGCCTCCAGCAGCCACCGGGCCATGATCCTCAGACTCAGATGGACTTTGGAACCATTGCAAGGCTGTTTCATGTTTGGATATGACAAACCAGCCCACGTTTCCTTCTGGAAAATATAATCGAAGGAAAGGTGTTTGAAGAGAACAGGCCCAGGCACCCACGGCACCTCCTCCTCTCTGCACATCTGCGAGGACTCCTAGGAACAGGCAGAGTACACACCTGGATGCCCGAGTGGGCAGGAGGAAGCTGAACGTCTCTGCTCTAAGCAAAGCCGGCCGATGTCGGGAAGCGCTTTGCTGTCCCGATGTGGCCTCAGTTTTAATCCAGGGCTGCGGAGGTGACGGTCATGGAGTTCGCTGCGCTCGCTAGCAATGACACTCCTTAGGACGCCACGTGGCGGCTTTGATGAGCCTGGGAGTACCGCTATCATTTGTGCATCCATGATCTCAAAGAGCAAAGAGATCTCACCCATGGAAACAAACAAACCCGAGATAAAACTCCCACGTGAGCCTGGTCACAGGCTCCATGGCCTCGTTTTGGGAGCTGCCACTCTGAATTCTGAGGTCGCTCTGGTCCCCAGACCTTGTTAATACCACGTCACAGGAGGTGGGCCACAGTCTTTAGCAGTGAGGCCTGATGAACGTCGCTAGAGCTGAGTCACTGGTACCCAGACAAAGAAGCGGCGTTGGCCTGAGTCTTCTAAGGTAGCTACTGTCTAGGACAGCGAGGGCGCCTGGGCTTCATGAGAAGCAAGGTTCTGCTCCTCTCCTGGGTGAGCCTCAAGAATAAAACCCAGAGAGTGAAGATGAGGTAGAAGGTCTTGCATCCCCCATGACTATTCCGTGGTGTTCTTAAGGACAGTTTGTCCTGATGCTGGATCCCCAGGAGTAATGCTAGATGCAGGGTAGCCGCGGCATTGACTGGGCAGAAATGTCCAGAGCTGTGATTTCTGGGCTCTTTATAAAAAGTATAAGAACGGAGCTGGCTCATCTCTGACAGCAACGGGCTTCATTACACACATGAGTTGAACTTAGTTGCTACAAGGATCTGGGCATGCGAGGGACAGGTTGCTCAGACCTGGTCCACCAGGCTGTCAGCTGTCAAGGAAACCTAGGTGACAGATGAAGCCCCAAGGTGCCTGATGTGCAGATTGCCCAACAATCAGAGGAGGGTCCATGCGTCTTAAGAGGGCAAATCTTACAGGTGTCCAGCAAAGAAGCAGTCTTGAGTTTGCACAACAGATCAATTTAAGAGGCTTGAGACTTAAGCACTGGTCTGAGTAGGACAGGAAGAGCTTGGGATGGAGGGAAGTGGAGCAATGGGAGTAAGCAAGGGCCGAGATGCGTGGACGAACATGGGGGACGATGCAGGGCAATCAGAAACGAGGATGTTGTAGGGCAGGGCCCCGGGGAGGGGCAGGGAATGAGAAGCCTCGCCCCACAGAGATCAGGGTCCCCCTACCAGCCAGCTTGAGCACCTATCTTCTTGCTTTTGTTTCCTATCAAGAAAGATGATTTTAAACATCCTTTCCAGTTCCAGTGTCGTAATATTCTCCTAAACCAAGAGTCAGTACCCTTTTTCTGTCGAGGACCAAGGGGCACATATTTTTGGCTCTGTGAACCACACGGTCTCTCCTGCAATGACTCAACAACTCTGCCACCGTAGCACAAAAGTCACCACAGGCAATACGTGCATGAATCAATGTGACCGTGTCAATAAAGCTCTACTTAGGGATATGGAAATCTGAATGCCATCTAATTTTCATGTCTCTCAAATACTGTCCTTCTTTGATTTTTTTTCAATCATTTAAAAATATTGTAATCATTCGTAACTCACGGGCCACATAAAACCAGATAGCTGTGTATGGGTCATAGTTAGCTGGTCCTTGCTCTATCTGATATGGATACGGGGTGATGGAGTCTGTCCTTGACCCTTTCCCAACCACAGAAGACCCTAGATGTGCTAACTCTTTGGTCGATAGGTTTCATCTCAAACTTCGATGGGCACCTGGGAATCCTGTTAAAGTGTAGACCGACTCAGGAAAGGCAGGATGAGGTCTAAGATTCTGCGTTTTTAAGAAGTACCCAGCTGCCACTGGTCCATGCTCCAACTAGACCTGGAAGTGCAAGGCCCCAGAGAACAGGCTGGTCACCACATCCTCTTTCAGGATACGCAGGGGGTTAGTATCTTGGGCATGGCCTCTCCAGGCACCTTCAATCCTAATTCTCTGTAGGATACATTCCTTGGAGAAAATAGCACACAGCATTGCATGCAGTATCATCGGTATCCTAGGCTTTTTTGTCTTAAGGACTTCAACTTCCTTTCAGGTGCCTGAGACAGAGCCGTAAACACCCCTATCAATGCACAGTCTTCCTGTTTACATTTGTACCACATTTGTACGCCTGTACACAAGAGAAAGCATCCCTAGCCCTAGAAAAACGCAACTTCTTACATCATTTCAGGAATTCTTCAGGACAGGACAACAGGAAGGTATGATCTTTTTTGTTGCTCTCCCAACAAAATTATTTCCGCAAGATAAATTAAACCCAGGCCATGTCGCCAACGCACTTTCCCCTTCCCTTCCAACCCCATCAGAAGCTCTGTGCCGCCAACTTCAGATGGTTTCTCTGCACCGTTAACCTCTGCTGACAATGATCTAATGAGTGTGTGAAAACGATTTGCACTACGAAATCTGTTTCAGTCTGAGACTTTGCTTCTCAGACAAAGCTGAAGTATGAGCATTAACATCTCTCTCAACTGATGTGTATTTTATAAATTTTCTTCTCCTTAACACTACACAATTCAGGAAATAATTAAATTACTGAGGGACACACGCACAAAAGTAGAATCTCTATTGGGGAACATAGATTTTCTGTTCTTTATCTACAAGGTCACCTGAAAGTGCTTAGGTTTCCATAGCAACCTTGGCAGGGCTGATCAAATCAACAAATAGGTACAATTTATCCGAGGGTCTCTGGTAAACTCCACCTCCCCCCAATCTGAAAAAGAACATTGCAAATTAGATAAAGTCTTAAAAGACAATAAAGGCTTTCAGAAAATCCAATCTCAACAATAGTAATGAAAAGAGACAGATGCTTGCTTGCTCTTTCTACGCAGAATCTGGTGGCAGAGTCTCATCTACATTAAGTACCTCAACTATAGTTGTGATCGGGTCGTATTAATTTGCTAATCAGTAAGAGGGCTAATCTCTCAATGTTTCCCCTGACTAAATAAACACAGATACCCATGTGATCTTAAGGTAGTCTGCAGTGTCTCCAGGGTGACATTGTATGTCATGTCCCCCACAGAGAGGCTCCTTCCTGAGCATCAATTTCATCTTGGCTTCTTTTGGTGCAGACCCCGCTCTGAAAGTTCCCAAAAATAAAAGCTGCGTATGTTTTTCGGCATGTGTTGGGGTGCTTGTGGGCCAGTGTTGGGGTGCCTCTTGTGAGTGGGAAGCCCCAAGAAAGTAGCTCATGAGTGTTTACTGATGGAGTCCAGAGAGCCTCCAGTCTCTCCCCACCTCTCAGCTTTCTGTTTGGGGTGAGAGCGAAGTGGGGCTCCTGGACAGCATCCTGCACGCTTGGGGGAACCGGCTACTTTCACACCCATCAGTTATCATTTCTCCCACGGGAGGAGCTGCAGGCTTGAGGCTCTCTTATCTCTAAGCTGCAAAACCTTGGGAGAGAGATGATGCGGGTCGATGTCTTTTTATCCTTTTCAATGAACCTTGTCTTAGAGTTTCTGTTCCGACAGTGCGCTGGAACTGCTCCCCTGGGGTAGCTGGACTCCCGCAAAGGTGTGAGCAGTTGTTAAAAGCCATGCTTCTGCAGACGGAGCGGGTAGAAAGGTTCTTTCCTACCTTCTTGCTGACAGATGGCTTTTTGATTCTGGCCAATGGCTATTTTACAGAATCTCTTTGAAATGTTTTTCAAATAAAATATTTCAGCCACGAAAGCTGAATGTCCCGTTTCTGAAATATCTGTTAAAGGTAATGCAGCCCATGGGCTCACAAGCTCTAAGGCGAGAATCTTACTTCAGCCCTAGAGGTAAAACCACTTTGTGACTTGATGAGTGTTCTATATCTTTACACCAGAAACCGCTGACCTTCAGGCGCAACGTCCCACCTAACCAAAACGTTTCAACAGATCTCACTGTGACTTCTGAAGCTATAATTAGAAATGTAGGATATTAAATTACTAGGTAGTCGAAAGTTATTCAACTATTTTACATCTCATCTCTAATGTAGTTACTTGGTCATGCAAAAAAATATATATATATGTGTGTGTGTGTGTGTGTGTGTGTGTGTGTGTATACTTATCTGGGACTAGTCATAGGTCTAGAATCACGAAAAAGAAACCCAGAAATCTGGAATGTTTGGAAACAGATGACTTATAAGCCTTGAGAACATATATTAGAAAGTCGTGGGTCTTCAAGTGAGTCCTCATCTCCTAACACCCTACTTCTCCTTAGGGAGGGATGTTCCAGATAGTCCCTATCCAATTGAAATGCCATGTGAATTACATACATAGTTTTAAATTTGTTACTAGCCAGGTGTGGTGGCGCATGCTTGTAATCCCGGTGCTTGGGAGGCGGAGACAGTAGGATTGTGCAGGTTCGAAGCCAGCCATGCTGGCTTAAGAGACCCTGTTTCCAAATTAAAAAAATATAAAATAGGTCTGGGAGCATAGCTTGGAGGTAGAAGGGCTTCCAGGAACCCCAGTACCACCAAAAAAAAAGCTACTAAATGTGTTCAAAGCATAAAAAGCAATAGGTAAACCTGATTTCAATACTATTATGATGTATGATACAAAGATATAACAAATATATATATAACAAATTTAATTTTTATTGACTGCCTTGAACTAAAATATGCAGAGTATTATTTCAATATACACTCAATACACAATAATTATTAAGGCAATATTTTACATTCTTTCCATGTTGAAATCTAGGGTATACTCTACACTTAAAAAATGCCTCAAATCAGACTGGTTACACTTAAAAATTTTTTTGTGTGTGGTGTTGGGGATTGAATCCAGGGTTGTTCCACCTCTGAGCTATATCCTCAGCCCATTTTTAATTGTTTTGCATTGAAACAGGGTCATGCTAAACGTTGCTGAAGCTGACCTCAAGCCTGCATCTTCCTGTCTCAGCCTCCCAAGCCCTGGGATCTTGAGTGGGTACCACCATTCCCACCTGGATACACTTTAAATGCACAAAAGGCAGCGGTGACCAGCAGCCACCCAAACGAACAAGGCCCCCAGAAAACCTTATAGGGATAAGGGGAAATGCAGCTACTTTACATTTTGGACCTTATGATTATGTGGTTACCTAGGTGATAGTAGACTGGAATCACAAGAGGTAGATGGGCTTGGTTCCTCTGTGCTGACCTCTCTGATGGGTAGAGGATTCCTGGCCTTCCTGGGCCATCTGAGGAGAGAGGCTGTTGCAAAGGATAATGGTGGTCTACGGCTGGGAAAGCCAGACTTATTAAGGGGAGCTGCCTTAAGGCTTGAGGTTCTGGGGTGGAACCCACATGCTCGTGGCTGAGGACAAGGTTAGGGCGGCAGCAGGGAGCCGAAGCCAGGTCCGGCAGATGGGTCTGGGCTTCCGATCAGGTGAACACGGGACTTCTGACAGCCATCCCGGCCTCCTGCGTGACATGTGTCAGGAGAGAGGGTGGTGGCGGAGGTGGCTGGGGAGGCCTGTTGCTGAAAACACCATGAGATGAGATGGAAATCAGAATTAGTCTTCAGGCTCCAGGAAGCTGCGGGCAGTGGAGCAACCAACCCACGGGTCTTTTCTCCAGAATGAGTCCTTGACATAAATTCCTAATGCCCCAAAGGGTTCTGAGGATGCTCTCGCCTCTCCGTCGTATTTCACTTACATATATAAATGTAGCATCAGAATTTATATTTTTTCATAAATATGTCAAACCCAGCTGGGCATGGTGGCACATGCCTATAATTCCAGTACTTGAGAAGGTTGAGACAGGAGGAGCTCAGGTTTGAGGCCAGCCTCAGCAACTTAGAGAAACTCTCAGTAACTTAGCACTGACTAGATGCCAGGTACTTGCCTAAGAAACGTATATAGCAAGTTGATTTAACCCTCCTATGCAGTAGGTCTTATTATTATTCTGTTTCATAAACAAGGAAATTATAGGTCAAAGCATGACAAACTTATCAAGGTCATCAGCCCGGAAGTGGTAGAGCAGGGGTGTGAGACTACGGTTAGCTACTTTAAACCGTATATTCTTTCTTGAAGGCCAGGCTGAAACATGGATTTGCCTATGGTCAGTAACCGTGAACCCCAGCAGTCTAGGGTCAGGACAGGGCTTGTAGCCTCTGTGTAATCCCCTCTCTCCAGCAAACCTGGCCTGTTAGGCTCAGCACAGAAACCTCCTGCTGCCTGATAGCCGTCCTGGGGTGTGAGCTATTACTCCAGCGACCATCACTGCCGTGGGCAGCCCACCTCCTGCGCCCCAGGAGGGCAGGGGGCAGGGGTTCCCCAAACTCCACTTCATGAGCAGCTGCCCCAGTTCATACTTAGTCATAACTTTCTCTCTTTACAGAACTTCAAAAGCATTTCCCTTTAGAGAGTTCACATAAGTTTCAAGTGACACTATAATTAAATAAATTTGTCTTGTTTTCCTGGGGCCTGATACTCCAAAGAGTTATTTATGATATATCATCTGTCAGCTTTTCCTAACGGGACACTGTTTTTCATTATATTCTGACAAGTGATCCATCCCATACCAGCTCTTCCCCAAGGGTGCCGTTTCTTAGCTGTCATTATCCTGCCACGGAGGAGTCTCTGTGTGCTATGGGAAGGAGCAGTGTGTTTGGCAAGGGTTATAGTTAAGGTGGGTGTGATGGTGCATGACTGTTACTCTGGTACTTGGGAGGCTGAGACAGGGGATCACAGATTCAAGGCCAGCCTCAGCAATTTAATGAGACCCTCTGCCACTTAGCTAGACCCTGTTTCAAAATTAAAAAAATAAAATAAAATAAAACAGGGCTGAGGGCATAATTTGAAGATAGAATGAATGTCCCTGGGTTCAATCCCCAGAACAACACACACACACACACACACACACACACACACACACACACACACACAGTCCAAAGAGAAAAAGGTTAAGGCATTTTTTGAGCTTTTTATTTTTCTAAGGATGTGAAATACATCGTGAACAATGAAAGCCTGAGCGACTGACCGGGCTGAATAAGACCGCATCTCCTGTGTTGTCTCATTTAAGGGAAGCAATTTCATTTCTTTTGGATTAGAATCTGTATTAACTGATAGCAACATCTGGAGGAGATAAGCAACCCCACAGGTAGGAAGGGAGTTCATTTAAAGTCCATTTGCTGCTAAAAAGCCATCAAGATACAAATGAGGAGTATTAGCCCGTGGTCCTGGGGCAAGGTGAGGGAATTTAGATTTTATTCTGTTAAATACTGAAGTGTGAAGCATGGGGAAGGGAGGTGGGACCCTCATTCCTGGCCCCCCACGAGGCTTACGTGCCCTCCGGCTTGATTTTCCCTCCAGAGCAGGACTGGGGAAGGTCTTGGCTGAGCACGCTGCTCTAAAGAAGAGGGCTGAGTCTCAGGAGAACAGGGGATGGGGGGTGGAAATAAAACTCTTGGGGAAAGTGGCTAGTTCTGAGGAAGGACTGGAAATGGCCCCGGAATTCCTCAGAGTGCACCTGTTTTTCTTCCCCTAGCCCCTCCTATTTTCTTAAATCTAGGGCAACTTTTAACCCTGCAGGTAGAGGTGGCCCCACTGGGCTCCAGTAAAGAATCAGCTGACTGATAAAGACAATACAGAAAGCTCAGGCTTCCCAGTGAGAATAGCAGTAGAGCTATAGATGGTCATGAGAACCCCTAGAGCTGCCCTAGGGGGGCGACGCGGTCAGAGGGTACCACTTACTCTCCCAACTGGAAAGTTGAATGAAGTACTGAACTCCCGGGGCAGAGCCCAGGATGTGAGGAGTTCTGCTATATTTTTGTAAAAGATCTAAAAGACCACATCACGTCAACAAAAGTACTCGACTTTCACATCAATGGAATCAGTATTAGCCTTTGCCACCATTATGTTTATACATAGTTCATTCTTGGTGTGGTTTCTACCAATCACCTGCCAAATGCGCTCACTTCTGAAATTTTAATTGGGCCCTTTAACCAAACCAGTGCATGGAGAAGGGGCTGTGCAAGTTGACTTTTCATTGTGAGACTGAATTGATTTCTCTGACCACAACCATAAACATGACGGCAGGACTAACATTTGTATAAGAAGTGTGCTTTCAGGACTTTTCTATTGACTATTTTAATTTTAAGACAATTCTATTAAAAGTCTGAGACAGAAGGATCTCAGGTTTGAGTCCAGTAACTTAGCAAGACCCTGTTTCAAAAAAAAAAAAAAAAAAAGAAGGGCTGGGAGTGTAGATCAGTGATAGATTGTCCCAGGGTTCAATCCCCAGAAACGCACCCTCACACGACACACACACACAGTAAAAAAACTCAATACAACACACACACACATACACACACAGAGTAAAAAACTCCCATTAGGTAAATACTATAGACTATTTTAATCTTTAGGATAATTCTATTAAGTAAATACCGCCATTCCCCCCATACAGTTAAGGGCACTGAGGCACAGACAAGTCGTCACATAGTTAATAATCCACAAACCCAGGCAGGACTCAGTTCCAGAGGCCATCGGCTGAACCTGAAGCCGGAAAACTGTGGTCCAGGATGAATCTGGTCTGGCACTTCTTTTCATAAATAAAGTTTTTTTTAAACATGCCATGTTCATCTGTCACACACATCTGTGGGTGCTTTTGAGGTCTAGGGGCAAAGCTGAGTGTTACACCAGACACGGTTTATTATTTGATACTTTTCAGAAAATCTTTGCAGAGCCCGAGCCTGCCTTTCCTCTGGACGGCTCCAAGAAATGGCGGAGAAACCCTCCCAATTCTGGCCACGAGCTTCAGCGTGGGGAGCACAGGCCCGGACATGTTAGAGGCCCACAGACCCACAGTACACAGACAGCACACTTGTGGTTCTATTTTGTGTTGTTTTGTGGTCAGAATTGCTCTGGCAAGACCCACGTTAGAGCATAAGGACTTTCCCAACCACCCTGGATTCTCCTCGGCCCGGAGGGCTCCACTGGTGGATCGCTCTGCTTGCCAGGATTCTAGCATTGAAAACTGAAAAATTATGCAGCTAATTATCAGATGAGTCCTCATGTGGTGGGTGGAGAAGAGGCACATTTGTTTTGATTTTTCTTTCATCAGACCGAATGACTTTTGATTTCTGGGGCGGGGTGTGAAGAGCGCGGTTGGCTAACTCTTTCTAGAAAACAGAACTTGACTGGAAAGGACTCCACAGAGGAGATGTCGTGCAAGGCGGCTGAGCGGACAGTTCCTGGAAGGACTAGCCACCGAGTGCACTTCATCCAGTTGTGATGCACCAGGGGCCCCGGGCTGAGTGGACCTGTGGCTGGAGAGGGGGAAGTGGGAAGGGACAGAGCAGGGAGCCTCCAGAAACTGAGAAGCGATCGTGCTGGCTCTGGGGGTGAAAAAGTCGGTAATAGGAGGCTAGAGGAAATTTCCCAAATGTTACCCTGATGCCAAAAGGTATCCTCTTTGGGAAGACTGGCTGCCCCAGAACTGCTCGATTGCAGACCCTGGCGGTCCTTTCTGCCCAGGAACATGGCTTCCCAACCCTGGGCAGTAGGAAAGGGTTACCGTTGGCTGGGCGTGATGGTGCATGCTCTAACCCCAGTACTTGGGAGCCTGAGACAGGAGGATGGCAGGTTTGAGATCAGCCTCATCAACTTAGTGATTCCCTCAGTAACTTAGCCAGACCCCAGTTTCAAAACAAACAAACAAAAAAATTTCAAAAGTTCTGGGGGTGTAGCTCGCAGATAGAGTGTTCCTTGGTTCAATCTCAGTATCATTAAAATAAAGAATTACAACTTTCTCCATGAAATTATAATTATGGGACTGGACGCCTGCCTAAAATCAGATCAGCGTAGTCCACTGTAAGCGCAGCCTGGTGGTTCGCCATGGGAATTCTCAGCATCCTCTGACACCAGCATCTTGGGGCTCCCTGCTTAAGCTGCCTGCAGTTGTGTTTGTAAAATGCGCTGAGTCAAAGAAACGAATACAATTTGAGTAAATCTAGGAGGTGCAAGTTGAAGGAGGCGTGAAGCAAAGGTTGGGGTGTGGTTCCTGATGCTGCACCACACGCAGACCTCAGGGTTGGGCGGCGTGGGGGCAGCCCCATGACCCTGGGGACCTCGCCTCTCCCCTCTGAGGCTGCCTCCCTCGGGAGCAAGACAGCCAGTGTGAGGCTCACAGCCTCTAACGGTCTCTGAGCAGAAAGGCTTTGCTTTGGGCCCCGAGCCCTCTGGCCTGTAGTTTTTATTTTTCTTTTTCAGCTCAGGACTCTGACCTTTGTAAATAACTGGACTCTCTGCCCAGAAAAACAGGAGGGTCACTCAGCAGGAAGCCATGGAAACAAAGCCCCCAAAGTGAGTGGGATTCCTCTCTTGGTGCAGCCACAAATCAGACACGATAGCGACTGTCCCCACTGAGCCCCCCCTCGGGGCTCCAGACCTGCGGCTGTGACCCAGCCATGTGCACCCATCGAGGGGGTGGGATTCTGGAAAGGTCTTGCTAGTGTCTTGGCTTTCTGCTCTGCCTGTGGCAGCTGAGTAAGACTGAAGCTCAGGGTCCTGGAACTCTCTAAAGGGTCTGTCAATCACAGGGGGCTGGGATACTGGGCCCCCGGGCCTCAAGGACCACTTTCTGCCTGGGATTCCAGGCCTGCGTCCTCGGCTGGGGGTGAGGAAAAGCAGAAAATGAAGCATGTTGAGTAAAAGAAAGAGAGAAAGGGTTAAGCCCAGCAAAACCGGACTTCAATCTTTGTATTTGAATTCTTCTAAATATTACAAAGCCTTTTTAGAAAGAACTCTATTCTCCTCTCCTTCCTTTCTTCCTCCCTTCTTTGCTTCTTTCCTTTCTTCTCTGGTACTGGGGATTGAACTCAGGGCATTCTCCCTCTGACCTATACCTCTAGCCTATTTTATTTTATTTTTATTTTTGATATTTTTTTTTTGCCCTGTATTTTATTCTTTATTTTGAAACAGAGTCTCACCAAGTTGCAAAAGGCCTCACTAAGTAGCTGAGGCTTGTCTTTGAGCCACGATCCTCCTGTCTCAATCTTCCAAATGCTGGGATTACAAGCATGCACCACCACGCCCGGCTTATTTTATTTTATTTTAATTTTTTTGGTGGTACTGGGGTTCCTGAAAGCCCTTCTATCTCTGGGCTACACTCCCAGACCTATTTTATTTTTGGAAACAGGGTCTCTTATGCCAGCGCAGCTGGCTTCGAACCTGCGCAATCCTCCTGTCTCCGCCTCCCAAGCGCGGGGATTACAAGCGTGAGCCACCACGCCCGGCCGGCTTATTTTATTTTGAAACAGGTTCTCACTAAATTGCGAAGGGCCTCGCTAAGTTGCTGAGTCTTGCAGCAACACTACGAGCCTCCTGTTTCAGCTTCCCAAGTACTGGAGTTAAAGGTGTGCACCACCATAGCCAGCTCTCTCCTATATTGTTTTAAGAGCAGAGACTGCAGTCTGGCCATCACTGTCCAACTCCTACCTGTGTTTACAGCAAAAGATATATGCTTGACCTACACAATGTTCTAATTTTGAATTAGCTGCTAACACTAAAAGAAATCAGAATATGTTACAGAAGACCTGGATGTGGCGATGCTCTTGAAGAAACAAAGACCTGGTAGCGTGAGGCCGGCATTTGTGCCCAGGGATGATCAACCAGCGCTGGGCTGCAGTAGCTGCTGCCTTGGGCGGCGCTCTGGTTCCCAGCTTGCCCCCCACCCCCCCTACTGTCCCCATCACTCCAAGGCCTGCGGATGTTTGGCATTTATATACTACCTGTGACTCAGGTCACTCAGGCCCCCACTGAGCACCAGCCTTATCTGCCTTTAAGTATTTGCCACCAAGATCCACTCTATCCAAACCCTGGTAATAATGAAATAATTTGAAAGATTTTATGCTTTATATCTTTTGGAACCCATCCTACCTAGATCTGACCTGTCTGTATCTTTGGGAACAAGAGAATAAGGAAAACAAGACCCTCAGCTCTCCATTAGTGTTAGAGTTTCAGTAACAATTTAGCGATGACACACACGTATGCATGTGTCTGCGGGTTTCTTTAGGGTTGGGAAATTCCAGGGAATCCTAATTAGACTGAAGAAGAGAAAAGATCCAGAAAGGAATTAAGCAGTGCCACAGACTGCAGAGGCTACTCTGTGAATCTCTCAGTTA